>NC_053028.1:566420315-566512079 GCF_003073215.2 Triticum urartu
TCAAGCTTTGAGTCTTACTCAACTTCACACCTTACAACTCAGGTAAGAACCCCTTCTTTGACTGATCTATTTTGAACTCCTTAAAAACATGTCAAGGTGTGCGTTCTTTGAAAGTACCATCAGGCGTCTTGATCTATCTCTATAGATCTTGATGCCCAATATGTAAGCAGCTTTATCCAGGTATTCCATTGAAAAACACTCTTCAAACAACCGTTTATGCTTTCCAGAAATTCTACATTATTTCGGATCAACAATATGTCATCCACATATACTTATCAGAAATGTTGCAGTGCTCCCACTCACTTTCTTGTAAATACAAGTTTCTAGCAAACATTGTATAAACCTAAAATCTTTGATCATTCCATCAAAACATATATTCCGATTCCGAGATGCTTGCTCTAGTCCATAGAAGGATTGCTGGAGCCAGCATACCTTTTAGCATCCTTAGGATCGACAAAACCTTTTATTGTATCACATACAACTTTTCTAACGAAAACTGGTAAGAAAACTTGTTTTGACATCCATCTGTAAGATTTCATAATTGAAAAATACAGCTAATGCTATCATGATTCCGACGGACTCAAGCATCGCTACGGATGAGAAATTCTCATCGTAGTCAACTCCTTGAACTTGTGAAAAGACTCTTTCCCACAAGTCGAGCTTCATAGATGGCAACATTACCGCCCACGTCCGTCTTCTTCTTAAAGATCCATTTATCTCAATGTCTTGCCGATCATCGGGCAAGTCCACCAAAGTCCATACTTTGTTCTGATATATGGACCCTATCTCGGATTTCATGGCTTCTAACCATTTGTCGGAATACGGGCCCACCATCGCTTCTCCATAGCTCGTAGGTTCATTGTTGTCCAACAACATGATATCTGAGACAGGATTACCGTACCACTCAGGAGTAGTACATATCCTTGTCGACCTACGAGGTTCGATAGCAACTTGATCTGAAGCTTCATGATCACTATCATTAACTTCCTATTCAATAGACGTAGGCTCCACAGAAAACATCTTTCTATGTTGCATCACTCTCTGGTTGAAGTAGAGGTTCGACAACCTCATCAAGTTATATCTTCCTCCCACTCAATTCTTTTGAGAGGAACTCCTCGAGAAAGGACCCGTTCTTAGCGACAAACAATTTGCCCTCGGATCTGAGATAGAAGGTATACCCATCTGTCACCTTTGGGTATCCTATGAAGATGTGTTCGTACACTTTGGGTTCGAGCTTCTCTAGCTGAAGCCTTAAGCATCGCAGCCCCAAACATTAAGAAACGACAACCTTGGTTTCTTGCCAAACCAATGTTCATACGACGTCGTCTCAACGGACTTAGATGGTGTCCTATCTAAAGTGAATGCAGCTGTCTCTAACGCATAACCTCAAAATGAAAACGGTAGATTGATAAGAGACATCATAGATCGCACCATATCTCATAAGGTTCGATTACGACGTCCGGACACACCATAACCCAGTGGCGTTCCAGGTGGCTTCAACTGTGAAACAATTCCACAATGTCTTAAGTGTTTGCCAAACTCATAACTCAGATATTCTCATTGATCAGATCGTAGGAATTTGATCTTCTTGTTATGATGATTCTTAACTTCACTCTGAAATCGCTTGAACTTTTCAAACGTTTCAGACTTGTGCTTCATTAAGTAAATATACCTATATCTACTCAAATCGTCAGTGAAGATGAGAAAATAGCGATATCCACCGCACGCTTCAATTCTTATTGGATCACACGCATCAGCATGTATGATTTCCAACAAGTCACTTGCCCGTTTCATTGTACCTAAAAGCGGGGTCTTAGTCATCCTGCCCATGAGGCATGGCTCGCATGTGTCAAGCGATTCAAAATCAAGTGACTCCAAACATCCATCGACATGGAGTTTCTTCATGCATCTTACGCCAATATGACCTAAGCGACAGTGCCACGAGAAAGTGGTACTATCATTATTAACTCTACATCTTTTGGCGTGAACATGTGTATTACCACGACCGAGATTCAATGAACCATTCACATAGGGTGCATGACCATGAAAGGTATCATTCATGTAAACAGAATAACCATTATTCTCTAACTTAAATGAATGACCGTATTGCAATGAACATGATCTAATCATATTCATGCTCAACGTAGACACCTGATAACATTTATCTAGGTTCAATACTAATCCCGAAGGCAGATGGAGCGTGCGATGGTGATCTCATCAACTTTGGAAACACTTCCAACACACATCGTCACCTCGCCCTTAACTAGTCTCCGTTTGGTCCGTAGCTTTCTTTTCAAGTCACCAATAATAGTAACTGAACCGGTATCCAATACCCAGGTGCTACCAGGAGTACTAGTGAGGTACACATCAATAACACGTATATACTTTTTTGAAGTTTCTACCTTCTTATCTACCATGCATTTGGGGTAATTCCGCTACCAGTGACCGTTCCCCTTACAATAGAAGCACTTAGTCTCAGGTTTGGGTTCAACCTCGGGTTCCTTCACTTGAGCGGCAACTGGTTTGCCATCCATATGAAGTTTCCCTTCTAGCCCTTTCCCTTCTTGAAACCAGTGGTCTTGTTAAACTATCAACACTTGATGCTCCTTCTTGATTTCTACCTTTTGCGGTCTTAAGCACCGCGAACAGCTCCGGGATCAACTCCATCCCTTGCATGTCATAGTTCATCACGAAGATCTAGTAGCTTAGTGATAGTGTCTAGAGAACTCTATCAATCACTATCTTATCTGGAAGTTTAACTCCCACTTGATTTAAGTGATTGTAGCACCCAGACATTCTGAGCACATGCTCACTAGCTGAGCTATTCTCCTCCATCTTGTTGGCAAAAGAACTTGTCAGAGGTCTCACACCTCTCAACACGGGCATGAGCGTGAAATCCCAATTTCAGCTCTTGGAACATCTCATATGTTCTATGGCGTTCAAAACGTCATTGGAATCTCGATTCTAAGCCGTAAAGTATGGTGCACTAAACTATCAAGTAGTCATCAGGATGTGTCTGTCAGGTGTTCACAACATCCACAGACGACGTTGTAGGGGTGTGCACATCGAGCAGTGCATCAAGGAGGTAAGCCTTCTGTGTAGCAGTGAGGACACTCCTCGGACTACGGACCTAGTCCGCATCATTGCTTACAATATCTTTCAACTTGGTCTTTCTCTAGGAACGTATTGAAACAGGAAGCTACAACATGAGCTATTCATCTACAACATATTTGCAAAGACAATTTAGACTATGTTCATGATAATTGAGTTCATTTAATGAACTCCCACTCAGATAGACATCCCTCTAGTCATCTAAGTGAAACATGATCCGAGTCAACTAGGTCGTGTCCGATCATCACGTGAGACGGACTAGTCAACATCGGTGAACATCTTCATGTTGATCGTATCTTCTATACGACTAATGCTCGACCTTTCGGTCTTCCGTGTTCCGAGGCCATGTCTGTACATGCTAGGCTCGTCAAGTCAACCTAAGTGTTTTTGCTGTGTAAATCTGGCATACACCCGTTGTATTCGAACGTTAGAATCTATCACACCCGATCATCACGTGGTGCTTCGAAACAACGAACCTTCGCAACGGTGCACAGTTAGGGGGAACACTTTTCTTGAAATTTTAGCGAGCGATCATCTTATTTAAGCTACCGTCGTTCTAAGCAAATAAGATGTAAAACATGATAAACATCACATGCAATCAAATAGTGACATGATATGGCCAATATCATTTTGCTCCTTTTGATCTCCATCTTCGGGGCTCCATGATCATCGTTGTCACCGGCATGACACCATGATCTCCATCATCATGATCTCCATCATCGTGTCTTCTTGAAGTTGTCTCATCATCTATTACTTCTACTACTATGGCTAACGCTTTAGCAATGAAGTAAAGTAATTACATGACGTTTATGTTGACACGCAGGTCATAAATAAATTAAGACAACTCCTATGGCTCCTGCCGGTTGTCATACTCATCGACATGCAAGTCGTGATTCCTATTACAAGAACATGATCAATCTCATACATCACATATACCATTCATCACATCCTTTTGTCCATATCACATCACAAGGCATATGCTGCAAAAACAAGTTAGACGTCCTCTAATTGTTGTTGCAAGTTTTTACGTGGCTGCTATAGGTTTCTAGCAAGAACGTGTCTTACCTATGCGAAAACCACAACGTGATATGCCAATTTCTATTTACCCTTCATAAGGACCCTTTTCATCGAATCCGATCCGGCTAAAGTGGGAGAGACAGACACCCGCTAGCCACCTTATGCAACTAGTGCATGTCAGTCGGTGGAACCAGTCTCACGTAAGAGTACGTGTAAGGTCGGTCCGGGCCGCTTCATCCCACGATGCCGCCGAATCAAGATAAGACTAGTAACAGCAAGCAAATTGACAAAATCGACGCCCACAACAACTTGTGTTCTACTCGTGCATAGAAACTACGCATAGACCTAGCTCATGATGCCACTGTTGGGGAACGTAGCAGAAATTCAAAATTTTCTACGCATCACCAAGATCAATCTATGGAGTAATCAAGCAACGAGGGGAAGGAGAGTGCATCTACATACCCTTGTAGATCGCTAAGCGGAAGCTTTCAAGTGAACGGGGTTGATGGAGTCGTACTCGTCGTGATCCAAATCACCGATGATCCTAGTGCCGAACGGACGGCACCTCCGCGTTCAACACACGTACAGCCCGGTGACGTCTCCTACGGCTTGATCCGGTAAGGGGAGAAGGAGAGGTTGGGGAAGACTCCGTACAGCAGCAGCACGACGGCGTGGTGGTGGTGGAGGAGCGCGGGACTCCAGCAGGGCTTCGCCAAGCACTACGAGAGACGAGGAGGGAGAGGGGTAGGGCTGCGCCAACAGGGAGATTGAATCGTATGTTGGGCTGCCCCTTTGCCTCCACTATATATAGGGGGAGAGGGAGGGTTGCGCCCCCACCTAGGGTTCCCACCCCAAGGGGTGCGGCAGCCCCTAGATCCCATCTAGGGTGGCGGCCACAAGGGGGAGAGGGGGAGGCACACCTAGGGTGGGCCTTAGGGCCCATCTGCCCTAGGGTTTGCCCTCTTCCCCTCTTGGAGGCGCCTTGGGCCTTGGTGGGAGGCGCCCCAGCCCACCTAGGGGCTGGTCCCTTCCCACTATTGGCCCATGTAGGCCTCCGGGGCTGGTGGCCCCACCTGGTGGACCCCCGGACCCCTCCGGTGGTCCCGGTACACTATCGGTGATGCCCGGAACACTTCCGGTGGCCAAAACCATACTTCCTATATATCAATCTTTACCTCCGGACCATTCCGGAACTCCTCGTGACGTCCGGGATCTCATCCGGGACTCCGAACAACATTCGGTAACCGCGTACATACTTTCCCTATAACCCTAGCGTCATCGAACCTTAAGTGTGTAGACCCTACGGGCTCGGGAGTCATGCAGACATGGCCGAGACAACTCTCCGGTCAATAACCAACAGCGGGATCTGGATACCCATGTTGGCTCCCACATGCTCCACGATGATCACATCGGATGAACCATGATATCAAGGATTCAATCAATCCCGTATACAATTCCCTTTGTCTAGCGGTATGATACTTGCCCGAGATTCGATCGTCGGTATCCCGATACCTTGTTCAATCTCGTTACCGGGAAGTCTCTTTACTCATTCCGTAACACATCATCCCGTGATCAACTCCTTGATCACATTGTGCACATTATGATGATGTCCTACCGAGTGGGCCCAGAGATACCTCTCTGTTTACACGGAGTGACAAATCCCAGTCTCGATTCATGCCAACCCAACAGACACTTTCGGAGATACCTGTAGTGTACCTTTATAGCCACCCAGTTACGTTGTGACGTTTGGCACACCCAAAGCACTCCTACGGTATCCGGGAGTTGCACAATCTCATGGTCTAAGGAAATGATACTTGACATTAGAAAAGCTTTAGCAAACGAACTACACGATCTTGTGCTAGGCTTAGGATTGGGTCTTGTCCATCACATCATTCTCCTAATGATGTGATCCCTTTATCAACGACATCCAATGTCCATGGTCAGGAAACCGTAACCATCTATTGATCAACGAGCTAGTCAACTAGAGGCTTACTAGGGACATGGTGTTGTCTATGTATCCACACATGTATCTGAGTTTCCTATCAATACAATTCTAGCATGGATAATAAAAGATTATCATGAACAATGAAATATAATAATAATAACTAATTTATTATTGCCTCTAGGGCATATTTCCAACAATTTTCTTAAAATCCTAATATGCTTGGTATGCAAGATTAATAATAAAAATTCTCTTATGAGTGTGTTGAATACTATGATAAGTTTGATACTTGATAATTGTTTTGAGACATGGAGATGGTGATATTAAAGTCATGCTAGTTGAGTAGTTGTGAATTTGAGAAATACTTGTGTTGAAGCTTGTGATTCCCGTAGCATGCACGTATGGTGAACCGTTATGTGATGAAGTCGGAGCATGATTTATTTATTGATTGTCTTCCTTATGAGTGGCGGTCGGGGACGAGCGATGGTCTTTTCCTACCAATCTATCCCCCTAGGAGCATGTGCTTTATACTTTGCTTTGATAACTTGTAGGTTTTTGCAATAAGTATATGAGTTCTTTATGACTAATGTTGAGTCCATGGATTATACGCACTCTCACCCTTCCACCTTTGCTAGCCTCTCTAATACCGCGCACCTTTCGCCGGTATCATACACCTACCATATACCTTCCTCAAAACAGCCACCATACCTACCTATTATGGCATTTCCATCACCATTCCGAGATATATTGCCACGCAACTTTCCACCGTTCCGTTTATGACACACTCCATCATTGTCATATTGCTTAGCATGATCATGTAGTTGACATCGTATTTGTGGCAAAACCACCATTCATAATTCTTTCATACATGTCACTCATGCATCATTGCATATCCCGGTACACCACCGGAGGCATTCATATAGAGTCATATTTTGTTCTAAGTATCGAGTTGTAATTGTTGAGTTGTAAGAAAAATAAAAGTGTGATGATCATCATTATTAGAGCATTGTCCCAAGTGAGGAAAGGATGATGGAGACTATGATTCCCCCACAAGTCGTGTTGAGACTCCGGACGAAAAATAAATAAAAGAGGCCAAAGAAGCCCAAAAAAAGAGAAAGAAAAGAGACCATAAAAAAAGAGGAAAGGCCCAAATAAAAAAATGAGAGAAAAAGAGAGAAGAGACAATGTTACTATCCTTTTACTACACTTGTGCTTAAGTAGCACCATGATCTTCATAGTAGAGAGTCTCTCATGTTATCACTTTCATATACTAGTGGGAATTTTTCATTATAGAACTTGGCTTGTATATTCCAATGACGGGCTAATTCAAATTTCCCTAGGTCTTCATGAGCAAGCAACTTGGATGCACACCCACTTAGTTTCTTTTTGAGCTTTCATATACTTATAGCTCTAGTGCATCCGTTGCATGGTAATCCTTACTCATTCACATTAATATCTATTGATGGGCATCTCCATAGCCCGTTGATACGCCTAGTTGATGTGAGACTATCTTCTCCTTTTTGTCTTCTCCACAACCACCACTCTATTCCACCCATAATGCTATATCCATGGCTCACGCTCATGTATTGCGTGAAGATTGAAAAAGTTTTGAGAATGTCAAAAGTATAAAACAATTGCTTGGCTTGTCATCGGGGTTGTGCATGATTTAAATATTTTGTGTGGTGAATATAGAGCATAGCCAGACTATATGATTTTGTAGGGATAACTTTCTTTAGCCATGTTATTTTGAGAAAACATAATTTCTTTGTTAGTATGCTTGAAGTATTATTATTTTCTATGTCAATATGAACTTTTGTCTTGAATCTTTTGGATCTGAATATTCGTACCACAATTAAGAAGAATTACATTAAAATTATGCCAAGTAGCACTCCACATCAAAAATTATGTTTTTATCATTTACCTACTCGAGGACGAGCAACAATTAAGCTTGGGGATGCTTGATACGTCTCCAATGTATCTATAATTTTTGATTGCTCCATGCTATATTATCTACTGTTTTGGACATTATTGGGCTTTATTATCCACTTTTATATTATTTTTGGGACTAACCTATTAACCGGAGGCCCAACCCAGAATTGCTGTTTTTTGCCTGTTTTAGGGTTTCGAAGAAAAGGAATATCAAACGGAGTCCAAACGGAATGAAACCTTCGGGAACGTGATTTTCTCACCGAATACAACTCAGGAGACTTGGACCCTACGTCCACCCAATAAACAGGAGGCCATGAGGTAGGGGGGCGCGCCTGCCCCCCCCCCGGCACGCCCTCCACCCTCGTGGGCCCCCTGTTGCTCCACTGACATACTTCTTCCTCCTATATACCCACGTACCCCCAAAAGATCAGATACTGAGCCAAAACCCCAATTCCACCGCCGTAACTTTCTGTATCCACGAGATCCCATCTTGGGGTCTGTTCCGGAGCTCCGCCGGAGGGGGCATCGATCATGGAGGGCTTCTACATCGACATCATAGCCTCTCCGATGAAGTGTGAGTAGTTTACTTCAGACCTACGGGTCCATAGTTAGTAGCTAGATGGTTTCTTCTCTCTTTTTGGATCTCAATACAATGTTCTCCCCCTCTCTTGTGGAGATCTATTCGATGTAATCTTCTTTTTGCGGTGTGTTTGTTGAGACCGATGAATTGTGGGTTTATGATCATACCTAGATATTCTCATAACTATGCTCAATTCTGTCAATTGCTCAACAATAATTTGTTCACCCATCGTAGAATACTTATGCTCTCGAGAGAAACCACTAGTGAAACCTATGGCCCCCGGGTCTATCTTTATCATATCAATCTCCTATTACTTAGTTATTTACTTTGCTATTTACTTTGCCTTTATTTTACTTTGCATCTTTATCATAAAAACACCAAAAATATTATCTTTATCATATCTATCAGATCTCACTCTCGTAAGTGGCCCTATAGGGATTCACAACCCCTATTTGCGTTGGTTGCGAGGATTTATTTGTTTGTGCAGGTATGAGGGACTTGCGTGTAGCCTCCTACTGGATTGATACCTTGGTTCTGAAAAGCTGAGGGAAATAGTTATGCTACTTTGCTGCATCATCCCTTCCTCTTCAGGGAAAGCCAACGTAGTGCTAAAAGAGGTAGCAGTGACAAAGAGTTCGTCGTAAAGAGTTACATCGATGCAAGCTTTGACACGGATCTGGATTACTCTAAGTCTCGATCTAGATACATATCAAAAGTGGGAGCAATTAGCTAGAGTAGCTCCGTGCAAAGCATTGTAGACACAGAAAATTTGCAAAATGCATACGGCTCTGAATGTGGCAGACCTGTTGACTAAATTTCTCTCACAAGCAAAACATGATCACTCTTTGGGTGTTAATCACATAGCGATGTGAACTAGATTATTGACTCTAGTAAACCCTTTGGGTGTTAGTCACATGGAGATGTGAACTAATCGCATAAAGATGTGAACTATTGGTATTAAATCACATGACGATGTGAACTAGATTATTGACTCTAGTGCAAGTGGGAGACTGAAGGAAATATGCCCTAGAGGCAATAATAAAGTTGTCATTTATATTTCCTTATATCATTATAAATGTTTATTATTCATGCTAGAATTGTATTAACTAGAAACTTAGTACATGTGTGAATACATAGACAAACAAAATGTCACTAGTATGCCTCACTTGACTAGCTCGTTGAATCATTGATGGTTATGTTTCCTAGCCATAGACATGAGTTGTCATTTGATTAACGAGATCACATCATTAGAGAATGATGTGATTGACTTGACCCAACCGTTAGCTTAGCATGATGGTCGTTGAGTTTGTTGCTATTGCTTTCTCCATAACTTATACATGTTCCTATGACTATGAGATCATACAACTCCCGAATGTCGGAGGAACACTTTGTGTGCTACCAAACGTCACAACATAACTGGGTGATTATAAAGGTGCTCTAGAGGTGTCTCTGATGGTGTTTGTTGAGTTGGCATAGATCGAGATTAGGATTTGTCACTCCGATTGCCGGAGAGGTATCTCTGGGCCCTCTCGGTAATGCACATCACTATAAGCCTTGCAAGCAATGTGACTAATGAGTTAGTTATGGGATGTTGCATTACGGAATAAGTAAAGAGACTTGACGGTAACGAGGTTGAACTAGGTATTGGGATACTGACGATCGAATCTCGGGAAAGTATCATACCGATGACAAAGGGAACAACGTATGTTGTTATGCGGTTTGACCGATAAAGATCTTCGTAAAATATGTAGAGCCAATATGAGCATCCAGGTTCCGCTGTTGGTTATTGACCGGAGATGTGTCTCAGTCATGTCTACATAGTTCTCGAACCCGTAGGGTCCGCACACTTAACGTTCTATGACGATTTGTATTATGAGTTATGTGATTTGATGACCGAAGTTTGTTCGGAGTCCCAGATGAGATCGGGGACCTGACGAGGAGTCTCGAAATGGTCGAGAGGTAAGTATCGATATATTGGAAGGCTATATTCGGACATCGGAAAGGTTCCGAGTGATTCGAGTATTTTTCGGAGTACCGGAGAGTTACGGGAATTTGTATTGGGCCATAATGGGCCATACGTAAAACGAGAGAAAGGCCTGAAGGGTGGCCGCGTGATACGTCTCCAACGTATCTATAATTTTTGATTGCTCCATGCTATATTATCTACTGTTTTGGACATTATTGGGCTTTATTATCGACTTTTATATTATTTTTGGGACTAACCTATTAACAGGAGGCCCAGCTCAGAATTGCTGTTTTTTTTGCCTATTTTAGGGTTTCGAAGAAAAGGAATATCAAGCGGAGTCCAAACAGAATGAAACCTTCGGGAACGTGATTTGCTCACCGAACATGATCCAGAAGACTTGGACCCTACGTCAAGAAATAAAGGAGGAGGCCACGAGGTAGGGGCACGCCTACCCCCCCCCAGGCGCGCCCTCCACCCTCATGGGCCCCCTGTTACTCCACCGACGTACTCCTTCCTCCTATATATACCTACATACCCCCAAACGATCAGATACGGAGCCAAAACCCTAATTCCACCACCATAACTTTCTGTATCCACGAGATCCCATCTTGGGGCCTATTCCGGAGCTCCGCCGGAGGGGGCATCCATCACGGAGGGCTTCTACATCAACACCATAGCCTCTCCGATGAAGTGTGAGTAGTTTACCTCAGACCTTCGGGTACATAGTTATTAGCTAGATGGCTTCTTCTCTCTTTTTGGATCTCAATACAATGTTCTCCCCCTCTCTTGTGAAGATCTTTTTGATGTAATCTTCTTTTTGCAGTGTGTTTGTTGAGACCGATGAATTGTGGGTTTATGATCAAGATTATCTATGAACAATATTTGAATCTTCTCTGAATTCTTTTATGTATGATTGGTTATCCTTGAAAGTCTCTTCGAATTATTAGTTTGGTTTGGCCTACTAGATTGATCTTTCTTGCAATGGGAGAAGTGCTTAGCTTTGGGTTCAATCTTGCGGTGTCCTTTCCCAGTGACAGTATGGGCAGCAAGACACGTGTTGTATTGTTGCCATCGAGGATAACAAGATGGTTTTTTTTTATCATATTGCATGAATTTATCCCTCTACATCATGTCATCTTGCTTAAGGCATTACTCTCTTTTCATGAACTTAATACTCTAGATGCATGCTGGATAGCGGTCGATGAGTGGAGTAATAGTAGTAGATGCAGGCAGGAGTCGGTCTACTTGTCTCAGACGTGAAGCCTATATACATGATCATACCCAGATATTCTCATAACTATGCTCAATTCAGTCAATTGGTCAACAATAATTCGTTCACCCTCCGTAAAATACTTATGCTCTTGAGAGAAGCCACTAGTGAAACCTGTCGTGGTTCTAACTCTGACAGTGATGTAGGGGGGTATGTATGGAGAGGCTAGATCTTAGCTATGGAGGAGTTGTAAGCGCACGAGGATTACGAGTTCACGCCCTTCTCGGAGGAAGTAACAGCCCTACGTCTCGGTGCCTGGAGGCAGTCGACTGAATTATGTGTGTATGAATAACAGGGGTGCCCACCCTTGATACTGAGGAGGGGGTGGCTTATATAGAGTTCGCCAGGCCCCTCCAGCCCTCAATAATGCAAGGTTTAAAGTACATTAAGACTGGGGGTTACTGGTAACGCCCCTAATAAAGTGCTATGATGACCATAAAAGCTACTTAATGACCGACCGTTTGCGTGCAGGGTGACTTTAGATCTCCTGGCAGTCGAGTGGTTGGAATTTGGTCGAGTGATTGCTTCGCGGTCGAGTGTCTTGAATCTGTCGAGTGGGATACCTCCAAGTCGATTAAAAGGTGACTTCTTCTAGGGATTTCCTTGGGTAGGGTACTTAGGACAGGTCCATGCCCCTATCCTAGGTACATAGCTTCATCATTAGCCCTCGAATGGATCGAGGTTCGAGTGGGGAAGGCGTTGGGGATCTTTCTGACTGGTTCTTCATGTTATATGAACGTCTTGTTTTGGATCAATTGTCACGGATGACGTCGTCAACTTCTTTCAGTCGCCTTGATCCATTCTTGGCCTCTTGTCGAGTGAATTTCTTTACTTGTGAAGTTCCGAGTGACGGTGTGAAAGGGATCTTCTGTTTGACGAGTTGTTCTGCGGCCCGCGGATTTTGCGGGATTTGAATTTCGGGAAGCGCACGGGACGGGGGCGGCCGCAGTAATCGGATGGGATAGGACGGAAGCTCCTCGGTCCCTGCGCCACCTTTTTCGCCACGTACCGCGCGCGCACCTGTTGCGGGCTTTGACGGGATTGCCTGGGCCTACCAGTCAGCCGCTCGGAAGCGACCTCTTATAAGCTGCCAGCTCGGGACCCCCGAAGAGTGCGCCTTCACTTTTCCCCCTTCCTTCACAAGATCCTCCGCCACCTCCGCTCCCACCTTGGTGCCGTAGGTCTGTTCGAGCTTCGCCGGCGATGATGGTGAAGGAGAAGACGCCGGCTCTGGAGCGCGCGAAGAAGGCGGCGGTGCAGGGGAAGGGGAAGAAGTCCGCTCGGGGCGGATCTTCCTCGAGGGCTGCTCTGCCCAAGGATTGGATCCAAGGCGACTGGATGCCGTCGGTGATTCGGCAGGATGATCTCGATGATCTGGTCGAGGAGGGATTCATTCCCCACGAATCTGCGCGCCTCCCGGGGAAAGAAGTCGAACCCCAGCCTCTTGATGGTGAGTGCGTCCTCCTCGCCACCCATATCGATCGTGGATTCTCTCTGCCTCCTCATCCTTTTTTTCCGGAGCTTCTTGAAGTTCTTCGGAGCGCAGCTCCATCACTTTACTCCCAATTCTATTGTGTATCTTGCTGCTTTCATTTCCTTGTGTGAAAACTTCTTGGGTTGCCGCCCCCATTGGGGACTCTTCAAGCACATCTTCACTTGGCGCTCTCAGTCGGTCAAGAAGGCCAAGTCGAGTGACGAATGGACGCAGGTGATCCAGCTGTGCGGGGGCCTGGTGATCCAGATGAGGGGAAAAAGTTCCTTTCCGTCTATCACTTTTCCCGAGTCAGTCCGTGGGTGGCAGTCGACTTGGTTTTACTGTAAAGACCAGGTGACCCCAGGACAGTCTACTGGGCTTCCCCCTTTTTCTCTGAATCGAGCACAAAAACCTGCCTCTCTGAAAGTGACGCCGGAGGAAAAGGCGCAAGTCAAGGTGCTGGTCGATCGAGTGGTTCAGCTTGTCCGCGAGGGTGTGACTGGCATGGACTTGTTGGAAGTCTTCCTTCGGAGGCGCATCCAACCGCTTCAGGCTCGTGACCACCCGATGTGGCTGCACTCGGGTCTCGAAGACACCACTCGGATTCACCCAGAGGAGGTCACTGACGAGATGTTGGAAGGGTGGCTGTCGAGTATCACAGGGAACAAGGACAACCCCCGAGGAGCCAGGAGGATTCCTCCACTCGACCAAACATACGAAGTGGACAAGGTCTGACCATGCGTTTCCGACTGTGATCTTGCTTTCTTTATTTGTTCTTTTTGGATCAGTCGATTGACTTTTGTCTCGTTTGTTGTCCTCTAGGACACTACTGAGATGTACTCAACACCCAACGGAGCACAGGAGCAGGCCGAGGAAGGAGAGGCGAGCGGAGGCGAAAGTGGAGACGAGGGAGAAGAGTGGGAATCTGACGGCGAAGGAGAGGGGGATGACGACGACGACTCCAGTGAAGAGGAAGAGGAAGAAGTCGAACCTCCCTGCTCGGAACGGCGATCCAAGCTTACACACGACCCTGCGCGGGAACGTGGTAAGGCGACTGTCCCTGTTGGGCAGTCGTCGAAGCGCCCTCGGACCTCATCTCCAGCGCCAACAGAAAAAGCTCCCAAGCACCCATGCGCGACGCCGTCCAAGCCGCCCAAGGCTCTGCCCAAGTTGAAGATGACTGTCCCCACCATTTCTGGGTAATAGTAGAATTTGTTTTCCTTTGTCGAACGTGACGGACTCTTGGTCGACTCATTGAATAAGCTGACTGACTTTCGAAATTTGCAGTGCTGCCACCTCGGAGATCTCCGCCAAGGACGATGATCAAGAGATGGAAGACGCTGTTACCTCCAACCCCGGTACGATTACTGATGCTCTGCTTTTAGTCGACTGACGATTTCTTATAATTCTGGTCGATTGGATTTTTCTTGTAGCTCCTCCTCATGTCATTGACCTCCCTGATGATGACGACGAAGTGCCGCTGAGGGCACGAAGGAACAGGAGGGCGCCGGCTGGCAAGACCCCACAAACTACTCCGGCGCCTGAGGCCGCAGTCCAGGAGGGTGGTGATACCACTCGGGTTTCTGTGACCTTCGCTGAACCTCTGATGAGTGTCCGGCCTTCGATGTCGACTGCAAATCCGCCTTCGCTTTTTCCCACACACCACGTCCCTGAGGACCAAGTGGGTGCCGCTAAAGAGGCTATACGCCAGGCGGGGATCATGATGGAGCAAGTGAAGGTGGTTTGAGAAGCCAGCCAAGCAGCTTATGACGCGAGCTCAGCTCTTCAGAGCAACGTCCAGGTCAGTCGATTCACCGCTTGTTCTGTTAGGATATGCTATCTGAAGAATCTCTTTTCCGAAGATCTTTATATCTGTACGCCCACTGGGTGTGTCTATTAATCTTTTTGATGAGTGGGGGCACGCTAAGTGCACCCACTGGGTGTAGTCCCCGAGACTACGGTGGACTGCTGGCAGTCGACTGTAGTCTTTATATTGTGTTGCTTTAGCTGAACTTCTTCACTCGGTCTGGTCAGGCCATGTCGAATGGAACTGTACACGGTCGGCTGTGGGCAGTCGATTTTTTTGGTCGAACCAGTGGGGGCACGCTGTGCACCCACTGGGTGTAGTCCCCGAGACTACTGTCGAATGTTTTTGATTCGGCTGTAGTCTTAGAATCGCCATCATTGTCTCTTGGTTACTCGGAAGCAACTTATCTTGGATGTCTGTCGACTGATTTTTTGCAGAAATCTTGCGAACTTGTGGCTCGCTACACTAAGTTGGAGAACAAACAGATCCAGCTAAACCTTGACTTGAAGCTTGCTCAGGAGAACTTGCAGAAGGCGAGGGACGAAGCAAAAGGTATGGCTGGTGAGCTTTTGTCGACTGTCCTTTCTTTCTGGCCATCCTTGATGTTGATCTCACTTGCTGTTTCGCAGACAAAATGGAGGAGGCTCTAAAGAAGAAGGATCAAGACCTTGCCGAAGTGCAGAAGGAGGCCCTGAACAAAACGAAGCTTGCTGAAGAAAAACTGGCTTCAGTCGGTACTCTTGAAAAGGAAAACTCCAGGCTGAAAACTGCTCTCGACGCAGCTAATCGAGAGGTCAGCCGTCTGAAGAATGGCAATATAGCTCTGAATGACAAGGCAAGTGAACTGGCGGGGAAGAGGAACGATCTGGAGGCTTATCTCGGTGGACTCGCCAAGAAACTGTTCGTCATGCTCGAGGGTAATTACCCCGGCCCGACTGACTTGCAGTTACCAAATCTGCGTAGAGCCACTGACTTATCCTTGAATTGTGTTTGCAGAATTCTGCCAGAACTTCGAAGAGGAGACCAGTCGAGTGGAGACAGACTTGGACCCCATCAATTCTCCAGTGAAGGACGAGGCTGCTATGAACGTGCTCCGACTGGAATCTCGTGTTGCCGGCGTTGTTGACTATCTTGCTCGGTTGAAGGTTGCGATGTCACGGATCGACACGTCGCTCTGGCCTAGGACGACGCTTCAGAATGACCTCGAGTCCCTGATGACTCGACTGAATGAAGTCCCAGGTCGAGTGGCGGAATGGAAGAAATCTTCTGCTAGATGTGGCGCGACGTCGCTCTGTCTCTGGTCCGCTTCCACTGCAAGGAGGCGCGAGAAGAAAAGTTGGCCCCCATCCAAGTTGCCAATACCAGGAAGCACAACTTTCAAGACTTCATGGAGACTTTCATTGCTGCTGCCACTCGCATTGCAGACGGGATCGACTTGGACGAGTTCGTCGCCCCTTCCAGTCCTCCGCATGAGGAATAACAACTTTTATGCTTCACTTTAAATTTGCCTCGGAATGCCGAGTTGATTTTGTAACCGTTAAACTCTATCGAGCTGGAGGCTCGAGTACTTTGATTTGCGGTCTAGAACCTTTGGATCTTATCTGAACTTGATTTATCGTTGAATATCTTCATGAATTATCTGTCAAGTGGAACTTGTTCTTTACTCGAAATAACTTTGTATTTGTGGTGCAACTCCGAAGGAGAAGGTAGCAGTCGATTTGCACCTCGTCGTCCTTGCGGATTGGGATGTGTTCCATACTTAGGCGAGCACTGGGCTGCAGCTAAGCCTCTGAGTGGAAGGTCTACTCTCCACTCAGTAGGATTTTAAAAACTTAGGCGAGTACTGGACTGCAGCTAAGCCCCCGAGTGGGAGGTCTGCTCTCCACTCGGTAGGATTTTTTCAAACTTAGGCGAGTACTGGACTGCAGCTAAGCCCCCGAGTGGGAGGTCTGCTCTCCACTCGGTAGGATTTTTCAAACTTAGGCGAGTACTGGACTGCAGCTAAGCCCCCGAGTGGGAGGTCTGCTCTCCACTCGGTAGGATTTTTTTCAAACTTAGGCGAGTACTGGACTGCAGCTAAGCCCCCCGAGTGGGAGGTCTGCTCACCACTCGGTAGGATTTTTAAATACTTAGGCGAGCACTGGGCTGCAGCTAAGCCTCCGAGTGTGAGGTTTGCTCTCCACTCGGTAGGATTTTTAAACACTTAGGCGAGCACTGGGCTGCAGCTAAGCCTCCGAGTGGGAGTCTGGCTCACCACTCGGTAGGATTTTTAAACACTTAGGCAAGCACTGGACTGCAGCTAAGCCTCCGAGTGGGAGTCTGGCTCACCACTCGGTAGGATTTTTAAACACTTAGGCGAGCACTGGGCTGCAGCTAAGCCTCCGAGTGGGAGGTTTGCTCACCACTCGGTAGGATTTTTAAACACTTAGGCGAGCACTGGGCTGCAGCTAAGCCTCCGAGTGGGAGGTTTGCTCTCCACTCGATAGGATTTTTAAACACTTAGGCGAGCACTGGGCTGCAGCTAAGCCTCCGAGTGGGAGGTTTGCTCTCCACTCGGTAGGATTTTTAAACACTTAGGCGAGCACTGGGCTGCAGCTAAGCCTCCGAGTGGGAGTCTGGCTCACCACTCGGTAGGATTTTTAAACACTTAGGCGAGCACTGAGCTGCAGCTAAGCCTCTGAGTGGGAGTCTGGCTCACCACTCGGTAGGATTTTTAAACACTTAGGCGAGCACTGAGCTGCAGCTAAGCCTCCGAGTGGGAGTCTGGCTCACCACTTGGTAGGATTTTTTTTACAAACTTAGGCGAAACGGATTCGCAGCTAAGCCACCCACTGGGGGATTTCACACGCAAACAAAAGCAACAACAATTATAGGAAAATTTGTAACACTCTTGTCTTTGATAAATAGACTACAGAAGTTTTTCTTATTACATCTTATCCGAGTGAGAATTCAAGTGTGAAAGGGGCGGAGCAGTTCTGCATTCCAAGCTCGTGGCTCATCGATCTGGCGATCGACATTGTAAAGGTGATACGCTCCATTGTGGAGGACTCTGGTGACGATGAAGGGACCTTCCCAAGTAGGAGCGAGCTTGTGTGGTTTCTGTTGATCCACTCGGAGGACCAAATCTCCTTCTTGGAAGGCTCGACTCTTCACATTTCTGGCATGGAATCGACGCAAGTCTTGCTGATAAATGGTCGATCGGATCATAGCCATTTCTCTTTCTTCTTCCAGGAGGTCGACTGTGTCTTGCCGGGCTTGTTCTGCTTCATCTTCGGTATAAAGCTCGACTCGGGGTGCATTGTGAAGTAGATCACTCGGCAGGACTGCTTTCGCTCCGTAAACCAGAAAGAACGGAGTTCTTCCAGTCGACCGATTCGGGGTGGTCCTCAATCCCCACAGAACTGACGGAAGCTCGTCGACCCAAGCGCCTGCTGCGTGCTTGAGATCACGCATCAGCCGAGGCTTTAGTCCTTTGAGAATCAGACCATTTGCACTTTTTGCTTGTCCATTCGACTGGGGGTGGGCGACCGATGCGTAGTCGACTCGTGTGCCTTGAGAGGCGCAAAAAGCTCTGAACTTGTCTGAATCAAAGTTTGACCCATTATCGGTGATGATGCTATGCGGGACTCCATATCTACATGTTAACTCTCTGACAAAACTGATAGCAGTGCAAGCATCAAGATTCTTGATAGGCTTAGCTTCAATCCATTTGGTAAACTTGTCGACTGCCACAAGCACATGTGTGAAACCGCTCCTGCCTGTTCTCAATGGGCCAACCATGTCCAGTCCCCAAACAGCGAAGGGCCAGATGAGTGGAATGGTCTTCAGGGCTGATGCAGGCTTGTGCGACATGTTGGAGTAGAACTGGAACCCTTCACACTTGTCGACTATCTCTTTTGCCATCTCATTCGCTCTTGGCCAGTAAAATCCCGCTCGGTATGCTTTAGCCACAATGGTCCGAGAGGACGCATGATGACCACAGGTCCCCGAGTGGATATCATCAAGGATTATCTGACCTTCTTCTGGTGTTATACACTTCTGACCGACTCCAGTCGCGCTTTCTCTATACAACTGTCCCTTTATGACTGTAAAGGCCTTGGATCGACGGACGATCTGTCGAGCCTCTTCTTCGTCCTCCGGGAGTTCCTTTCTCAGGATATACGTGATGTACGGTATCGTCAAGTCAGGGGTGATTGCCAAAACTTCCATGATTAGGTCGACCACTGCCAGAATTTCAACTTCAGTCGGATCCGTGGCACTCTTTGGCTGCGGGGCTTCTTGTGTAAAAGGATCTTCTTGGACTGATGGCGAGTGGATGTGTTCCAAAAACACATTGCTGGGGATGGCTTCTCTCTTGGAGCCTATCTTTGCCAAATCATCAGCCGCTTGATTTTTCAGTCGGGGGATGTGATGAAGCTCTAACCCCTCGAATTTCTTCTCTAACTTTCTCACTGCATTGCAATAACCAGTCATAGCTGGACTTCTGACGTCCCATTCTTTCATCACCTGATTAACCACCAAATCTGAGTCGCCATAGACCATGAGGCGACGGACGCCGAGTGAAATGGCCATGCGCAACCCATACAAAAGTGCTTCATACTCCTTCGTTATTGGAGGAATCGAAGTGAATCTGGAGAACATATCTGAGCTTATCTCCTCGGGGGGAAACCAATACTACCCCAGCACCGGAACCATTCAGCATCTTAGATCCATCGAAGAACATGGTCCAGTGCTCCGAGTGAACTTGAGTCAGAAGTTGCTGTTCGATCCACTCGGCGACGAAATCTGCAATTGCTTGGGACTTGATAGCTTTCTTTGCCTCAAACTTGATATCTAGGGGAAGAAGTTCAATCGCCCATTTGGCCACTCGACCAGTTGCATCTCTATTGTGCAAAATCTCTGATAGTGGAGCGTCGCTGACAACTGTAATGGAATGATCAGAGAAGTAATGTGCAACCTTCTTCGTGGTCATATAAATCCCATATACAAGCTTCTGGTAATGAGGATATCTTTGCTTTAAAGGAGTCAAAACTTCAGAAACATAATATACTGGGCGCTGAACTTTGAAGGCCTTTCCTTCTTCTTCCCGCTCGACCGTAAGTACTGTACTGACAACTTGTCCTGTGGCTGCAATGTAAATCAGCAAAGGCTCCTTGCTGATTGGGGCAGCAAGCACCGGCTGGGTGGAGAGCAGAGCTTTGAGCTCTGTAAACGCTGCATCAGCTTCTGGAGTCCACTCGAACTTGTCGGACTTCTTCATCAGTCGGTAAAGAGGCAATGCCTTTTCACCGAGGCGAGATATGAATCGACTTAAAGCGGCCAAGCATCCTGTAAGCTTCTGGACGTCATGCACACGCACAGGACGTTTCATCCAGAGTATAGTACCAATTTTTTCAGGATTGGCGTCGATTCCCCGTTCGGAAACGAGAAAACCAAGTAACTTCCCACCTGGAACTCCGAACGTGCACTTTGACGGATTGAGCTTGATATCATACCTCCTGAGGTTGGCAAAGGTTTTAGCAAGGTCAGTCAGCAGGTCGGAACCTTCCATGAGTTGACCACAATATCATCCATGTATGCCTCCACATTCCGACTGATTTGAGTGGGCAAACACTTCTGAATCATCCTCATGAACGTGGCTCCGGCATTCTTGAGGCCGAACGGCATGGTGACATAATAGAAGCACCCGAATGGAGTGATGAAAGTTGTTTTCATCTTGTCGGGCCCGTACAGACGGATCTGATGGTACCCGGAATAGGCGTCTAGGAAAGACAAACGCTCACATCCCGCAGTCGAGTCGACTATCTGGTCGATGCGGGGGAGAGGAAAATGATCTTTCGGGCAGGCCCGATTGATATGCTTGAAATCAATGCACATGCGAAGTGACTTGTCCTTCTTGGGGACCATGACAACATTGGCGAGCCACTTGGAGTGGTAAATTTCTCGGATGAACTCCGCTGCTAAGAGCAGAGCCACCTCCTCGCCAATGGCCTTCCTCTTCTGGACGGCGGACCGTCGAAGATGTTCTTTCACAGGTTTAAATTTTGGGTCAACTCGTAGACGGTGCTCAGCCAGCCCCCTGGGAACTCCAGGCATGTCAGCAGGCTTCCATGCGAAGATGTCCCAGTTCTCACGGAGGAACCGGATGAGCACTTCTTCCTATTTGGAGTCGACCGTCGTTGAGATGTGAGTCAGAGCAGCGTTTGGGTCAGTCAGGTGAATGTGAACTGCCTTCGTTTCACCGGACGACTGAAAAGCTGATTCTGAAGCAGGCTTCTTAGCTCGTAGCAACTCACTCGGATCTGCAGTCTTCTGATACTCTTGCAGCTCGACCACTGCCATCTGAGCGTCAGCAATCTTTGAGCCTTTCTGAAAACACTCTTCTGCTTTCTTCCGATTGCCTGTAACAGTGATCACACCTTTGGGACCAGGCATCTTCAATTTGAGATACACATAACATGGTCGAGCCATGAAGCGTGCATAAGCTGGCCTACCCAAAATAGCGTGATAAGCACTTTGGAAATCCACAACTTCGAATGTCAACTTTTCCTTGCGGTAATTCTTGGAATCACCGAAAACCACATCAAGAGCAATTTGGCCGAGTGACTCGTCTTTCTTCCCAGGAATGACTCCATGGAAACTCATGTTACTGGTGTTGAGCATGGACATCGGAATGCCCATCCCTTTCAATGTTTCTTCATACAGTATGTTCAGACCGCTGCATCCATCCATCAGGACTTTGGTCAGTCGAGTGCCTTCGACAACTGGGTCAACCACCAGAGCTTGCCTCCCAGAGGTGGAAATGTGCATAGGGTGATCAGACTGGTCGAATGTGATGGCAGTCTGGGACCACTTCAGATAATTGGGTGTTGCTGGAGCAACCATATTTACCTCATGGTTAATAACCTTCAGTCGACTTTTGCTCTCAACATCAGCAAAAATCATCAGGGTGGAATTGACCTGGGGGTACCCATCGTCACTATCTTCCTTGTCCTCAACTTTGTCCGACTCCTTTTCCTTATCTTTGGACTGCTTGCCCTGAAACTGCTGGATCAGAAGCCGACACTGTCGAGTGGTATGCTTTGGGTAAATGAGTTTACCCTCTTCATCTTTCTTGGTGTGGATGTGACACGGTAGATCCAAAACATCATTTCCATCTTGGTCTTTAACTTTCTTGGGGTTCCAAGGTCCTTTCGGTTTTCCCTTAAATTTTCCCTGGGTTACGGCCAGGGCCTCCCCAGGAGCGGCTGGCTCGGCTTTCCGCTTTTGTTTCCGACTAGAATTTCCTCCGGTTTCCTGGGTGACTGCTTTATGCTTGCCACTCCGGAGTCGATCCTCATCTTCACCATTAGCGTATTTGGTGGCAATCTCCATCATCCGATTCAGAGACATCTCTCCGGTTCGACCGAACTTCAGATTCAATTCTCTGTACTTAACGCCTTCTTTAAAGGCACAAACTGCTTGATGATCTGGTACGTTTTCAACTGTGTGATGCAATGTGGTCCACCTCTGGATGTAATCCCTCAGAGTTTCATTCGGTTTCTGCATGCAAGACCGCAATTTCGTAAGGCCTGCAGGTCGCTTGCATGTTCCTTCAAATGTGGTGACAAACACTCGAGAGAGATCCTCCCAAGTGTAAATGCTGCTGGGTGCTAACTGATTCAGCCACGCTCTGGCCGAGCCTTCTAACATGAGAGGCAGGTGCTTCATGGCTACCTCATCGTTCCCACCGCCAATCTGGACAGCCACTCGGTAATCTTCGAGCCAAGTATCGGGCTTGGACTCACCGCAACTTACTAACTCCAGTCGCCAACCTGAAGTTGGGAGGAATTACAGCGGCTCTGATGGCTCGACTGAAACACTCTGGCCCTGAAACATGTGCTCTGCTACTGGTAGGCGCCAGTCTGTCGTGGCCTTCTCGGTGAGCTCTATTCCTGTCGACCAAACCTTGAACGAGAATGGATTTCGCATCAAAGCCTAGTTCCCTGGGGTCGACTGAAATTCTCCGCCCAACACTATGAGGGCGTCTGTCAACCTGCTGTCGAGGCACATATGATCCACTCCTCAGGGGAGGGGTTGGCACTCGACGTCGATCATCACGATCGAATCGGTGATCATACTGCTCATTCCGTCTGTACTGATCACGCCGGTCTCCACGTCCCTCACGCCTCGGAGGCGATCTTGGGCTGTGAGCCGACTGGACTGTATCCGCTGCAACGGATCGACTGTGGATCCTGTTCCGCGACTGAGAAACAGCGGAATTCTGGTCTCCCGCTGCCCGGAGCAACGCTCTGATTTGCAACAAGCCTCTGCCAGCCTCTGACTGGGAGGGCTGAATCGACTCTGCTATATGGGCCGCCGCCAAATCCTGAATCGGAGTACGATATACCTGCGGGGGCGGAAAGAGTTGACGTCGACTGGATTCTGGAGCCCGTTGACGCGCTTGCTCGTCGAGTATTCGCTGGAGATTCTCTAGTCGAGTGCGCTCGGCCAAGTTAGCCAAGCGCGCGTCCTCCAAGGCTCGGGCCTCGGGGGTTTCTCCAACGATAGGAGTGTGGAGTGCATCCATGTTCCGGCGGCGAAGCTCCTCCCGCTGCAACGACGTGAGGGGCTCGGGGAGATACTCCTCGTGAGGACGCGACGGGTCGCCCCCATCCGCGCCTCCGTCAGCGCGGGGGAAACCGGGAGGACTGTGTGGCCCATCGGTCACCAGAACCTCTGCAGCTGGGTCACTATTGTCGCATTCGGATGCGGTCTCTGCGGAGGCAGTCGAACAGGCCGTAGAGGGATTCGTCGGGCTCGATTGTCGCGACTTGTGGGGTGGCCGACTGGCGGGCCACCGCATGCCTCACCCACCTCTGAAGCCTCGACCGACCGGAGCGCTTGCGCCGGTGAGAAATAGGGCGGGGAGATGCCACGGGAGCCGACCGATACTGGGTCGACGGCTGCCGCAGGAGGACACCACGGACGCATGCGCGAAAGTGCGTCGCCCCGCGGACGGGGAGCGCGTCGACGTCGAGTGGAGCCTCCTGAAGCCAAGCAGAGTCGTCGGCGATGAACGTGAGCGCGCCGAGACGGATCTCGCGGCCCTCCACCAAAGCTCCGCCCGAAACCATGATCAAGGAGATCGGAAAAAATCGCAACTTCTCAAACTAGGCGCTAAGACTCCTGGCCCCATGGTGGGCGCCAACTGTCGTGGTTCTAACTCTGACAGTGATGTAGGGGGGTATGTATGGAGAGGCTAGATCTTAGCTATGGAGGAGTTGTAAGCACACGACGATTACGAGTTCAGGCCCTTCTCGGAGGAAGTAACAGCCCTACGTCTCGGTGCCCGGAGGCGGTCGACTGAATTATGTGTGTATGAATAACAGGGGTGCCCACCCTTGATACTGAGGAGGGGGTGGCTTATATAGAGTTCGCCAGGCCCCTCGAGCCCTCAGTAATGCAAGGTTTAAAGTACATTAAGACTGGGGGTTACTGGTAACGCCCCTAATAAAGTGCTATGATGACCATAAAAGCTACTTAATGACCGACCGTTTGTGTGCAGGGTGACTTTAGATCTCCTGGCAGTCGAGTGGTTGGAATTTGGTCGAGTGATTGCTTCGTGGTCGAGTGTCTTGAATCTGTAGAGTGGGATACCTCCAAGTCGATTGAAAGGTGACTTCTTCTAGGGATGTCCTTGGGTAGGGTACTTAGGACAGGTCCATGCCCCTATCCTAGGTACATAGCTTCATCAAAACCTATGGCCCCCGGGTCTATCTTCATCATATTAACCTTCCAATACTTAGTTATTTCCTTTGCTTTTTACTTTGCTTTTATTTTACTTTGCATCTTGCTACCTCTTTTAGCACTGCATTGGTTTTCCCCGAAGAGGAAGGGATGATGCAGCAAAGTAGCGTAAGTATTTCCCTCAGTTTTTGAGAACCAAGGTATCAATCCAGTAGGAGGCTACGAGTGAGTCCCTCACACCTGCACAAAACAAATAAATCCTCGCAACCAACGCAAATAGGGGTTGTCAATCCCTATAGGGCCACTTACGAGAGTGAGATCTGATAGATATGATAAGATAATATTTTTGGTATTTTTATGATAAAGATGCAAAGTAAAATAAAGGCAAAGTAAATAACTAAGTAATAGGAGATTGATATGATAAAGATAGACCCGGGGGCCATAGGTTTCACTAGTGGATTCTCTCGAGAGCATAAGTATTCTACGGTGGGTGAACAAATTATTGTTGAGAAATTGACAGAATTGAGCATAGTTATGAGAATATCTAGGTATGATCATGTATACAGGCATCATGTCCGAGACAAGTAGACCGACTCCTTCCTGCATCTACTACTATTACTCCACTCATCGACCGCTATCCAGCATGCATCTAGAGTATTAAGTTAAAAACAAAGTAACGCCTTAAGAAGATGACATGATGTAGAGGATACACTCATGCAATATGAAGAAAACCTCATCTAGTTATCCTCGATGGCAACAATACAATACGTGCCTTGCTGCCCTTACTGTCACCGGGAAAGGACACCGTAAGATTGAACCCAAAGCTAAGCACTTCTCGCATTGCAAGAAAGATCAATCTAGTAGGGCAAACCAAACTGATAATTCGAAGAGACTTGCAAAGATAACCAATCATACATAAAAGAATTCAGAGAAGATTCAAATATTATTCGTAGATGGACTTGATCATAAACCACACAATTCATCATTATCAACAAACACACCGCAAAAAGAAGATTACATCGGATAGTTCTCCACAAGAGAGGGGGGACATTGTATTGAGATCCAAAAAGAGAGAAGAAGCCATCTAGCTACTAACTTTGGACCCGTAGGTCTGAGGTAAACTACTCACACTTCATCGGAAGGGCTATGGTGTTGATGTAGAAGCCCTCCATGATCGATGCCCCCTCCGGCGGAGCTCCGGAACAGGCCCCAAGATGGGATCTCGTGGATACAGAAAGTTGCGGCGGTGGAATTAGGGTTTTGGCTCCGTATCTGATCGTTTGGGGGTACGTGGGTATATATAGGAGGAAGAAGTATGTCGGTGGAGCAACAGGGGGCCCGCGAGGGTAGAGTGCGCGCCTGGGGAGGGGGGGTAGGCGCGCCCCCTACCTCATGGCCTCCTGTTACGTGTCTTGATGTAGGGTCCAAGTCTCCTGAGTTGTATTCGATGAGAAAATCATGTTCCCGAAGGTTTCATTCCGTTTGGACTCCGTTTGATATTCCTTTTCTTTGAAACCCTAAAATAGGCAAAAAAACAGCAATTCTGGGCTGGGCCTCCGGTTAATAGGTTAGTCCCAAAAATAATATAAAAGTGGATAATAAAGCCCAATAATGTGTAAAACAGTAGATAATATAGCATGGAGCAATCAAAAATTATAGATACGTTGGAGACGTATCAAGCATCCCCAAGCTTAATTCCTGCTCGTCCTCGAGTAGGTAAATGATAAAAACAGATTTTTTTTGATGCAGAGTGCTACTTGGCATAATTTTAATGTAATTCTTCTTACTTGTGGTATGAATATTTAGATCCAAAAGATTCAAGACAAAAGTTCATATTGACATAAAAACGGTAATACTTCAAGCATAGTAACAAAGCAATTATGTCTTCTCAAAATAACATGGCTAAAGAAAGTTATCCCTACAAAATCATATAGTCTGGCTATGCTCTATCTTCACCACACAAAATATTTAAATCATGCACAACCCCGATGACAAGCCAAGCAATTGTTTCATACTTTTGACATTCTCAAAACTTTTTCAATCTTCACGCAATACATGAGCGTGAGCCATGTATATAGCACTATAGGTGGAATAGAGTGGTGGTTGTGGAGAAGAAAAAAAGGAGAAGATAGTCTCACATCAACTAGGCGTATCACCAGGCTATGCAGATGCCCATCAATAGATAGCAATGTGAGTGAGTAGGGATTGCCATGCAACGGATGCACTAGAGCTATAAGTATATGAAAGGTCAAAAAGAAACTAAGTGGGTGTGCATCCACCTTGCTTGCTGATACGTCTCCGTCGTATCTACTTTTCCAAACACTTTTGCCCTTGTTTTGGACTCTAACTTGTATGATTTGAATGGAACTAACCCAGACTGACATTGTTTTCAGCAGAATTACTATGATGTCATTTTATGTGCAGAAAACAAATATTCTCGAAATGACATGAAACTCCACGGGAGGTCTTAGAAAAAATAATAAAAAATCCTCGCCAAATATGAAGACCAGGGGGCCCACACCCTTCTCACGAGGGTGGGGGGCGCCCCCCCCCCTAGGGCGTGCCCCCTACCTCGTGGGCCCCCTGGAAACCCTCTGACGCCAACTCCAACTCTATATATTTGCTTTCGGAGAGAAAAAAATCAGGGAGAAGAAATCATCGCGTTTTACGATACGGAGCCACCGCCAAGCCCTAAAACCTCTCGGGAGGGCTGATCTGGAGTCCGTTCGGGGCTCCGGAGAGGGGGATTCGCCGCCGTCGTCATCATCAACCATCCTCCATCACCAATTTCATGATGCTCACCGCCGTGCGTGGGTAATTGCATCGTAGGCTTGCTAGACGGTGATGGGTTGGATGAGATTTATCATGTAGTCGAGTTAGTTTTGTTAGGGTTTGATCCCTAGTATCCACTATGTTCTGAGATTGATGTTGCTATGACTTTGCTATGCTTAATGCTTGTCACTAGGGCCTGAGTGCCATGATTTCAGATCTGAACCTATTATGTTTTCATGAATATATGTGAGTTCTTGATCCTATCTTGCAAGTCTATAGTCACCTACTATGTGTTATGATCCGGCAACCCCGAAGTGACAATAATCGGGACCACTCCCGGTGATGACCATAGTTTGAGGAGTTCATGTATTCACTATGTGCTAATGCTTTGTTCCGGTTCTCTATTAAAAGGAGGCCTTAATATCCCTTAGTTTCCAATAGGACCCCGCTGCCACGGGAGGGTAGGACAAAAGATGTCATGCAAGTTCTTTTCCATAAGCACGTATGACTATATACGGAATACATGCCTACATTACATTGACGAATTGGAGCTAGTTCTGTGTCACCCTATGTTATGACTGTTACATGATGAACCACATCCGGCATAATTATCCATCACTGATCCGGTGCCTACGAGTTTTCCATATACTGGCTCCCGCTTATTTACTTTCCCGCTGCTACTGTTACAATCACTACAAAATACCAAAAAACATTACTTTTGCTGTCTTTGCTTTTGTTACCGCTACCACCACTATCATATTACTTTGCTACTAAACACTTTGCTGCAGATACTAAGTTTCCAGGTGTGGTTGAATTGACAACTCAGCTGCTAATACTTGAGAATATTCTTTGGCTCCCCTTGTGTCGAATCAATAAATTTGGGTTGAATACTCTACCCTCGAAAACTATTGCGATCCCCTATACTTGTGGGTTATCACTTGTTGATGAAGACCTAGGGCATTTTGAGGAAGCCCATCATTGGAATATACAAGCCAAGTTCTATAATGAAAGATTCGCACTAGTATATGAAAGTGATAACATGAGAGACCCTCTACTATGAAGATCATGGTGCTACTTTGAAGCACAAGTGTGGTAAAAGGATAGTAACATTGTCCCTTCTCTCTTTTTCTCTCATTTTTTTATTTATTTGGGCCTTTTCTCTCTTTTTTTATGGCCTCTTTTCTTTCTCTTTTTTTATTTGGGCTTCTTTGGCCTCTTTTATTTATTTTTCGTCCGGAGTCTCATCCCGACTTGTGGGGGAATCATAGTCTCCATCATCCTTTCCTCACTAGGACAACGCTCTAATAATGATGATCATCACACTTTTATTTTTCTTACAACTCAACAATTACAACTCGATACTTAGAACAAAATATGACTCTATATGAATGCCTCCGGCGGTGTACCGGGATATGCAATATGACAATGATGGAGTGTGTCATAAACGGAACGGCGGAAAGTTGCATGGCAATATATCTCGGAATGGCTATGGAAATGCCATAATAGTGTAACACCCTCGATGCGGCTATATCTCCCACGTGTCGAAGCACGACTTAGAGGCATAACCGCATTGAAAGCAATGTCGCAAGTGAGATAATCTTCACACAACCCATGTAGTACATAAGGGAAAGAGATACATAGTTGGCTTACAATTGCCACTTCACACAATACATGAATAAAGCATTACAACATCCAAATACAATCAAGGTCCGACTACGGAACCAAAATAAAAGAAGAACCCCAAATGCGACAAAGGTCCCCGATCGACCCCAACTGGGCTCCACTACTGATCAACTAGAACGAAGCAACACAAAGGACAAGATCTTCATCGAGCTCCTCCTGAGCTTGGTTGTGTCATCTGCACAGAATCATCGGCACATGCGAACTAGTTTTGGAAGTATCTGTGAGTCACGGGGACTCAGCAATCTCACACCCTCGCGATCAAGACTATTTAAGCTTATGGGTAAGGTAAAGGTATGAGGTGGAGCTGCAGCAAGCGACTAGCATATATGATGGCTAACATACACAAATGAGAGCGAGAAGAGAAGGAAAAGCACGGTCGAGAAACTATGATCAAGAAATGATCCTAGAGCAACCTACGTCAATCATAACTCCAACACCGTGTTCACTTCCCGGACTCCGCCGGAAAGAGACCATCACGGTAACACACGCTGTTGATTCATTTTAATTAAATTAAGGTTCAAGTTATCTACAACCAGACATTAACTAATTCCCATCTGCCCATAACCGCGGCCAAGGCTTTCGAAAGTTCAAATCCCTGCAGGGGTGTCCCAACTTAGCCCATGACAAGCTCTCACGGTCAACGAAGGAATAGACCTCCTCCCGAGACATTCCGATCAAACTCGGTATCCCGGTTCTACAAGACATCCTCGACAATGGTAAAACAAGTCCAGCAAGACCACCCGATGCGCCGACATCCCGATAGGAGCTGCACATATCTCGTTCTCAGGGCACACCGGATAAGCTAAGCGTACGGGAGCCAACGTAACCCAAGTTGCCAAGGGACGGCCCCGCACGGTGCTCTGGGTTGGACCAACACTTAGACAAGCACTGGCCCGGGGGTTTAAAATAAAGATGACCCTCGGGATGCGTGACTCCCAAGGGAAAAAGGCTAGGTGGCAAATGGTAAAACCAAGGTTGGGCCTTGCTGAAGGAGTTTTATTCAAAGCGAACTGTCAAGGGGTTCCCATTATAACCCAACCGCGTAAGGAACGCAAAATCCGGGAACATAACACCGATATGACGGAAACTAGGGCGGCAAGAGTGGAACAAAACACCAGGCATAAGGCCGAGCCTTCCACCCTTTACCAAGTATATAGATGCATTAATTAAATAAGATATATTGTGATATCCCAACAAGTAAACATGTTCCAACAAGGAACAACATCTCCATGTTCCAACAAGGAACAAACTTCAATCTTCACCTGCAACTAACAACGCTATAAGAGGGGCTGAGCAAAGCGGTAACATAGCCAAACAACGGTTTGCTAGGACAAGGTGGGTTAGAGGCTTGATTCAACAATATGGGTGGCATGATAAGCAAGTGGTAGGTATCGCAGCATAGGCATAGCAAGAGAGCGAGCAACTAAGCAAGCAAAGATAGAAGTGATTTCGAGGGCATGATCATCTTGCCTGAAACCCCGCAAGGAAGAAGAACGAGTCCATGAAGAAGATAAACGAACGTAGACGAACGGGTCCTCACAAACGCGACGTTACCAGAACCAACCCGAAGAAGCAAACACCAGAAAAGAAGCACACAACATAGTAAACGACCAACACATGAACATGGTATGATATGCGGGATGCGGTATGCGATGCATATGCATGATTTGACAACGAACGAATGAACCTGGCCTTAACTTGGAAAACCAAGTGTGCCACTGGAAAGATGAGATGAAATCACTTGAAAACGATATAAAGATCACCGGAATCGGAGTTACGGTTTGGAAATGGCAAGCAATTCAAATATGACACCGGTCTGAGATTTACAGCAAGTAGCCAACTAAATGCAACAAGATGAACATGCTACAACACTCAAACATGGCAAAAAAATACATGGCAGGAATACATTCATGATGCTTAACAAAAGTCTAGCACTGAGCTATGGCCAATTCATACATTAATAGGTTCAAACAAGCATGGCAAAAATGCATATGGTAATCAGATTTCAGACTTAGTGAAATTAACACTTGTCTGGAATTTCAGATCAGATAGCACTTTTCAGAGCAACAAAACTACATGCTACAGGACCTGAACATGGCAAAGTAAAGCATGGCATGGAGCTACTCAAAGAGCTAACAAAAGTCCCTTAGTGACCTTGAGCCAAAAGGGATCAGAAAATACAATTGCAAGCATGTGAACATGGCAAAACATAATCAGTTCTCAGACTTAGTGAAAACTGGAGCATGCTGAAACAGATATCAAGTAGGCATGTTTACGACCTCGATGCACTCACTACAGAGCAAGTCATGACAATCTAAGCATACACCCATCAAGAATACACAAAATACAAGCTAGACATGGCAATAACAATAGCATAGCAAGCACGGATCAACTACAACATCATCGGCAAAATCGCTAACAAGTAGACAATCTGCCCAGATTCACGAAATAGCAAAAGTAGAGCTCGATTGACTCAAGCTAGGGTGCTCCATAATTGCAAACAAAGGCATGGATGGATAAAGCACTACAAGATTAACAAATCATCCTTACTGATCATCCTCAAAAGGGGCACGGATCACTAGGAAACAACATGAACATATGGCATAATGAGATAAACAGGTCAAGGACTTAGTGGAATTGCTAAGTCCCTGAAATCAGCATTAACGAATGCTCCACTTTGCAAGCTTGTGCTAGTCACCACACACATCACAAAAATACATGGGTTGCACCTCTAGAAAGATGGCAAAACCCTTAACAAAACATATGTAGAGCTCATGGGGATATCATGCACACAATAATCATGGCAAAAATGACAAATATCTAAATGGAGCAGCAGATCTGGCAATTATCTCAAGTAGCACTCTTCTAACAGCATTTCGGGCATTAAGATGAACTCAAATGAAAATTATGCAATGAGATGAAATGATGTACTCTCTGAGACGAACATTTTGATATGCTGTATGCATGAATCGGAGCTATGGATGCAGAGTTACGACATGATGAACATGGCCATATGAAACTGGGAATCTCGAGGACTTAGTAGAAATTCGCAGACAGGAAAAAAATGGTGAGCACAACATAGCAACGATCGCCCACGGCGAAGGATAAGGGAAAAATGGCGGGGCCTCACCAGATGGGCTCGGCCCAGGGCGGTGGAGAGGCAGGCCGGCCGAGCTGGGCCAGGGCGCTGGGCCTGGAAGCGGGGCCCACAAGGCGCACAGGCGTCCTCCTCCTCGATCCCGCCTGGATCGAGGGAGGCAGGGGCGGAGGCGGCGCCGTTCGCCGGCGGGGCAGCGGCAAGGAGGGGCGGAGGAGGCCGGTGACAGCCGGGAACAAGCGGATCCGGGCGGTGGCTCCCCAGATCCGGCGCGGGAACGGTGCGGTGGCGCGCGGGCGGCGCTAGGGCCGGGCGGCGCGGAATGCGGAGACCTCCGGCGAGGTGCAGGGACGGCGGGGAGGCGGTTAGGGAGGCGAGGCACGGTGGCCGGCGACGGCGAGAGAGGCGTCTCCGGTGAGGGGCGCGGAGGAGCGAGGCGGTCGGGCGACCGCGACGGCTCCGGGCTCGCGCAGGCCCGCGATGGGCTCCGCGGGCCGGCGCGGTGGGAGGCGGTGCGCTGGAAAGGTGGCGGGCTCCGGTTGGGCGCGGGGGCGGCGGCGATGACGTGGCGGCCTGGTATTGGCCGGAGCGACGTGGCGGCGGCGGCGGACACGTCCGGCCGACGCGGGAGGAAGTGTCCGGCGGCGCGCGGAGGAGTTTTTAGGGTTTGGACTGCGGGATTTTCGGAGGGAGACACATATTTATAGGTAGAGGGAGCTAGGAGAGTCCAAATGAGGTGCGGTTTTCGGCCACGCGATCGCGATCGAACGACCGAGATGATGGAAGAGGTTTAGGTGGGTTTTGGGCCAAATTGGAAGGTGTTGGGCTGCAACACACACGAGGCCTTCTCGGTCCCTCGGTTAACCGTTGGAGTATCAAACGAAGTCCAAATGGTACGAAACTTGACAGGCGGTCTACCGGTAGTAAACCAAGGCCGCTTGGCAAGTCTCGGTCCAATCCGGAAATGTTTAATCCCCACACACGAAAGAAAGGTAGAAATGGCCACCGGAGGAGAACGAAGCGCCGGAATGCAAAACGGACAACGGGGAAAATGCTCAAATGCATGAGACGAACACGTATGCAAATGAAATGCGCATGATGACATGATATGCAATGCAAAACACGCAAGCAATGACAAAGCAACAACAGCGAATAACTGGACGACACCTGGCACATCGGTCTCGAGGCGTTACAAATAGGTAGGTATGGTGGCTGTTTTGAGGAAGGTATATGGTAGGTGTATGATACCGGCGAAAGGTGCGCGGTATTAGAGAGTCTAGCAAAGGTGGAAGGGTGAGAGTGCGTATAATCCATGGACTCAACATTAGTCATAAAGAACTCATATACTTATTGCAAAAATCTACAATTTATCAAAGCAAAGTATTACGCGCATGCTCCTAGGGGGATAGATTGGTAGGAAAAGACCATCGCTCATCCCCGACCGCCACTCATAAGGAAGGCAATCAAAAAATAAATCATGCTCCGACTTCATCACATAACGGTTCACCATACGTACATGCTACGGGAATCACAAGCTTCAACACAAGTATTTCTCAAATTCACAACTACTCAACTAGCACAACTTTAATATCACCATCTTTATATCTCAAAACAATTATCAAGTATCAAACTTCTCATAGTATTCAACACACTCATAAGAGAATTTTTATTCTTAATCTTGCATACCAAGCATATTAGGATTTTAAGCAAATTGCCATGCTATTAAGACTCTCAAAATAATCTAAGTGAAGCATGAGAGATCAATAGTTTCTATAAAACAAATCCACCACCATGCTCTAAAATATATAAGTGAAGCACTAGAGCAAAATTATATAACTCAAAAGATATAAGTGAAGCACATAAAGTATTGTAACAAATTCCAAATCATGTATGGCTCTCTCAAAATGTGTGTACAGCAAGGATGATTGTGGTAAACTAAAAAGCAAAGACTCAAATCATACAAGACGCTCCAAGCAAAACACATATCATGTGGTAAATAAAAATATAGCTCCAAGTAAAGTTACCGATAGAAGTAGACGAAAGAGGGGATGCCTTCCGGGGCATCCCCAAGCTTTGGACTTTAGGTGCCCTTATATTATATCGGGGGTGCCATGGGCATCCCCAAGCTTAGGCTCTTGCCACTCATTGTTCCATAATCCATCAAATCTTTACCCAAAACTTGAAAACTTCACAACACAGAACTTAAAGTAGAAAATCTCGTGAGCTCCTTTAGCAAAAGAAAACAAAAGACCACTTCAAGGTACTGTAATAAACTCATTCTTTATTTATATGGGTGTTATACCTACTGTATTCCAACTTCTCTATGGTTTATAAACTAATTTACTAGCCATAGATTCATCAAAATAAGCAAACAACACACGAAAAACAGAATCTGTCAAAAACAGAACAGTCTGTAGTAATATGTAGCTAGCGCAAGATCTGGAACACCAAAAGTTCTAAAATAAATTTCTGGACGTGAGGAATTTATCTATTAATCATCTGCAAAAATAATTAACTAAATATCACTTTTCAAATAAAAATGGCAGCAGTTCTCGTGAGCGCTAAAGTTTCTGTTTTTTACAGCAAGTTCAACAAGACTTTCCCCAAGTCTTCCCAACGGTTCTACTTGGAACAAACACTAATTAAACACAAAAAACACAACCAAAACAGAGTCTAGATAATTTATTTATTACTAAACAGGAGCAAAAAGCAAGAAATAAAGATAAAATTGGGTTGCCTCCCAACAAGCGCTATCGTTTAACGCCCCTAGCTAGGCATAACAAGAAAGAATAGATCTAGGTATTGCCATCTTTGGTAGGCAATCCATAAGTGTCTCTCATAATAGATTCATAAGGTAATTTAATTTTATTTCTAGGAAAGTGTTCCATGCCTTTCCTTAATGAAATTGGAATCTAATATTTATTTCCTTCATATCAATAATTGCACCAATCGTTCTAAGGAAAGGTCTACCAAGAATAATAGGACATAAAGGATTGCAATTTATGTCAAGAACAATAAAATCTACGGGCACATAATTACTATTTGCAACAATAATAACATCATTAATTCTTCCCATAGGTTTCTTAATAGTGGAATCCGCAAGGTGCAAGTTTAGAGAGCAATCATCAAAATCACGGAAACCTAACAAATCACACAAAGTCTTTGGAATAGTGGAAACACTAGGACCCAAATCACATAAAGCATAGCATTCATGATCTTTAATTTAAATTTTAATAGTTAGTTCCCACTCATCATAAAGTTTTCTAGGGATAGAAACTTCCAATTCAAGTTTTTCTTCATAAGATTGCATCAAGGCATCAATGATATGTTTAGTAAACGCTGTATTTTGACTATAAGCGTGAGGAGAATTTAGCACGGATTGCAACAAGGAAATACAATCAATCAAGGAGCAATTTTCATAGTTAAATTCCTTGAAATCCATAATAATGGGTTTAGCAACATCTAGGGTTTTAATTTCTTTAGTCCCACTTTTATCAAATTTAGCATCAAGATCAAAAGATTCAGAATTCTTGGAACGCCTTCTAGGTAAAGGTGGATCATATTCAGTCCCATCATTATCAAGATTCATATTAAAAAACAAAGATTTAATAGGGTACACATCAATAACTTTTAGATCTTCATCATCATTTTCATAGGAACTAGAAGAACACGCTTTTATAAAGGCATCTTTCTTAGCATGCATCCCAGCGGTTATTTCTTTGCACTCATCAATGGAAATTCTCATGGCTTTCAGAGACTCATTTATATCATGCTTAGGTGGAATAGATCTAAGTTTCAAACAATCAACATCAAGAGCAATTCTATCAATGTTCCTAGCCAAATCATCAATCTTAAGCATTTTTTCTTCAATCATAGAATTAAAATTCTTTTGCGAAGTAATAAATTCTTTAATATTAGAATAAAAATCAGAGGGCATCTTATTATAATTTCCATAAGAATTGTTGTAGGAATTACCATAATTATTAGAGGGATTACTAGGATACGGCCTAGGATTGAAATTTCCTCTATACGCGTTGTTACCAAAATTGTTCCTACCAACACAATTTACATCCATAGATTCATTATTATTCTCAATCAAAGTAGACAAGGGCATATCGTTAGGATCAGAAGAAACACTCTTATTAGCAAATAATTTCATAAGTTCATCCATCTTTCCACTCAAAATATTAATGTCTTCTATCGCATGCACCTTTTTATTAGTAGATCTTTCAGTATGCCAATGAGAATAATTAACCATAATATTATCTACAAGTCTAGTAGCTTCTCCTAAATTGATTTCCATAAAAGTGCCTCCCGCGGCCGAATCTAAAAGATTTCTAGAAGAAAAATTCAATCCGGCATAATTTTTTTGCATAATCATCCATAAATTTAAACCATGAGTAGGGCAATTATGTATCATTAATTTCATTCTCTCCCAAGCTTGTGCAACATGTTCATGATCAAGTTGCTTAAAGTTCATAATATCATTTCTAAGAGAGATGATCTTAGCGGGAGGAAAATACTTAGAGATAAAATCATCTTTGCACTTGTTCCATGAATCAATACTATTTTTAGGCAAAGATGAAAACCAATCTTTAGCATGATCTCTAAGCGAAAAAGGAAATAGCTTCAATTTAACAATATCATTATTCACATCTTTCTTCTTTTGCATGTCACACGAATCAATGAAGCTATTTAGATGGGTAGCCGCATCTTCACTAGGAAGGCCGGAGAATGGATCTTTCATAACAAGATTCAGCAAAGCAACATTAATTTCACAAGATTCGGCATCAATAAGAGGAGCAATCGGAGTGCTAATAAAATCATTGTTGTTGGTATTGGTGAAGTCACACAATTTAGTATTATCTTGAGCCATCGCGACAAGCAAGCAAACTAACACACCAGCAAACATAAAGCAAGCGAACAAAAGGAGGCAAATAGAGAAAGAGAGGGAGGATAGAGAGAGAGATGGCAAATAAAACGGCAAGGGTGAAGTGGGGGAGAGGAAAACGAGAGGCAAATGGCAAATAATGTAATGCGGTGTAACATCCCAAAATTCTAAATTTTGGAATGTTATATTAAATAAATAATTGTGATTGCTTGTTTGATTTTTGTGTGATTGATTGTGTGAAACTGAGTGGAAATTGAAACTTTTTGAAAGTTGAATGAGAGGGAATAAAAGGACTTTCCCAAAACTTTCATCTTGCATTTTGATCTCAAAGAATTCAAATTCATTTCATCACAAGATCCTAGAGTAAAGATAACATGACTTCTTACATTTTAAAAAATGAAATGGGGTTTGAAAATGATTTGAATTCCATTTGAAATATTTCATACTTAGAAACTTTAAGCAACTCAATGAGTTCATGAGGGAAGATAAAATGACTTCTTCAAAATTGAAGAAAGAGAGTTGGGAGTTTCAAATAAATAATTTGGAAGTCACTTTGAAGTTATTTGGAACTCATTTTCCTTTTGAAGTTGTTTGAAATTTCAAATTCAAAATCCTCTTGGAAGTTATCTAGTTTTAATTCAAATTATTTTTCTCCTAAAAATAAATGAATGGAAATAAGGGTAAAATGATTCCCTTCAATGGAAAATAAGGAGAAAATAAATTTGAAGTCATTTTGCTATTTTAAAAATGATTTTCATTGATTTTAAAAGCAAAAGTAGCACCGTTTGACTTTTATGATTTTTTTTTGGAATTTAGTTGAATTTGAAAAACAATTCATCTTATTCGGGGTATTTTTCTGAACATTTTGGCATATGATATGCCTATGTATATTTTTTTTATTTAATTTACTTCTGTTGGAGTCTCCTTTCTGAAAAAAACAAAAAAAACACACACGCGCGCCCGCCAGCCGGCCCATGGCCTTCGGCCCAAGAGCCAGCCAGCGCACCGAGCTGGCCCAGCAGCGCTCGAGGCCTTACGCCTCGCTCGCCCGCGCTCCTCTTCGCTCGGTCGCCCCGCCCACACCCGCTGACTGATGGGCCCCGCGCCCATCGTCCCCAACCTCCCGCTCGCTCCGCTCGGGATAGAGCACGCGCTCGTGCTCCCGCAACCACCGGCGCCATTGCCCATGGGATAAGCCTTATCCCTCGCTCCCCGAGCTCCTGACCGCGCCTATAAAACCCCCTCTCTCCGTTCTGCCAATTCGCTCGCCCCCTCGCTCATCACAGCCACCGCCTTCGTCAGTTGGATCTCACCAGAGCCGAAGGACCTCGGCGTCGTTTTTGTCGCCCGTAGACCACCCCCGCCTCAACTCTCTCTGTCAATCTCATTCTCTCGATCTACCGCAACCTCGTTGACATCTTGCTTTGCCCCTAGGTTCGCCGGAGACGCCGCCCCGACGACCTGCGTCCTCGCCGGAGCACCGGAGCTCCGCCGCCTCCCTCCGCCACGTCCGGTGCATGCTGACGCCCGCCGTTACCACCATCTAGTCGCCTGCGCCACGCCGCACTCCATCCACTTCGCCGCCGCCGGAACCCGCGGAGGCCGCCGCCCCGTCACCGCCCGACGCTAGCGCCGCCGTCTTCCGTTCATCGTCGTCGCTCGCTGTGAGCCACCTTCTTTCTTCCCCTCATTCTGTTAGTTTTTTCAAATTAAACCGGTTAATCTTGGTTTTATTAAACCGTGCGGTTTTAGTGAAAAACCGGTCTCCGGTTTCTTTTTATTTAACCATGGTAGTTGTTTTTATTATTTAGTGGCCGTTCATCGTATAGCTGCCGCAGTGAACACTCTCTGGCCTCTCACAGTGTGCCACGTGGCCAGGGACTTGTTTGTGATAGTTTTCTTCACTGTTTAGTCCCTTTAATTAGCAGATTAGTCCCTAAACTTAAAATAGCCACAACTTTTTACTCGTAGACCCAAATTCGATGAATCCAGCGGCAAATTCTTTGTATTGATTAGATCTATCCAGTAGCATCATGTTTTTAAACTTTTTCCAAATTCAAATTTGAACTTTATTCAGATTTGAATTCGAACTTCAAATGGCCATATCTCCTAAACCGTAGCTCCGATTGATGTGATTCTTTTTGCACCATGTCACCGTTGCCAAATCCTATCACTTGGACCTATCTCACGATATTTTTCACACATTAGGATCTGTCCATGATAGTTTTACTATTATGCCATGTATGCAATTTAGTGCACATCACATCTTTGCACCCTATGTCACAGGTTGTTTTGCACTTAGGAAATTTCTATGCTAGTTAAGTGTGTTGTATGTTCATTTGGTTTTTCCAAGACTTTTTGCTTTGCATGTTCTTCGTGGTTCTCTGAAATGATTGCTTATGTGAATGCAATGTTTGACTTTATAGATTTTCATCGGAGAGTGACGAATAGTTCTATAAAGTAAATTTCTGAGAGCGATATAATCTTCATCAACTATTACCAGGCAAGTTCACATTTGACCATTCTTCCAATCACCTATGTTTTATATTATGCACTTAGTCCTTTTGTGGTAGGATTGCATGTTAGGATTTATTGTTGCCAGATGGCTATGCCGTTACCTAGTAGTTCATTTGAGGTAGGTCTGATCTATACAACCTTGTCACCACCATGTAAGTTTATTTCCGCCTCGCAAATGTACACGTGGAATTGGGAAGTGTTCATGGTGAGACATGAGTGACAAAGTAGTAATCAGGACCAAGACTTGTAAATGAACTACCTGGGCGGAGGTCTGGTTTGAATGGTGGCGAAGTACAGTGGGAGCATGCATGGGAAATCCATGGTGGTGCACCACTAGTGGTCCATCCGCCCAGGCTCAGAGAGATCAATCGTATTCTCATGTCTAGAAGCTTACGTGTGCAGCCACAAGCCAATATGGGCTCTAGCTTAGTTGAGTAGTTAGTGTGACCCCTTCCGGGATGGGCTAGCAGATGTAGAATGATGTAGGTGTACCGGCCTATCTGTGGGTTAAGGGGGAACATTTTCGAAAGACTATGTCTCGGTCATCCTGTTCTCAAACACCAGGGAGTGCGAGAATTTCATGGGAGGCGATCGAGTCTTGTGGGGAAAAGTGCACAAACCTCTGCAGAGTGTTAAAACCTAATCGATTAGCCGTGTCCCCGGTTACGGACAACTTGAGCATCTAGTAGTGGAAATACTGGGAGATCTCATCACTCTTAATTAAACAGTTGGGTTTTAAATGAAACTTTGGGAATGGATTTAGTTGGGGTTACCAACTCATCCTATGCTATATAGTAGTGGTAGAATAATATCTTTTATTCTAGGGGGAAACTAGCTTTATGCAAAAACTAAACTTAGAGCTTTCCACCAGCCAAATTGCATGTACAAATAGGTTCATTATTCTTATGATGTGACTTGCCAGTACATTCAATGTACTGACCTACAGGGCTGCAACGTCTTATGTTGCAGGGACTTTTCTACGACGAGTAAGAGTTACGTTGTAGGGTTACGGTCTACACTCAACTTGCCGTTGGCGTTGATGGACTCCACACCCTTGTGTTTGTTTCCGCTGAGACGTATGAGGTATATATCAGTTTTACGTTATTTATACATGTGATTGCACTTTGATATATACATTGATGTACTGTGTGTGCCAGCATACCAATCCAGGGATGGCACAGGTACATAGAGGCTTGACTGTTTGAGGTCGGGTCGCTATAGAGATGGTATCAGAGCACATGTTGACTGTAGGACGTGACCCTAGAAACTAGAAAGCCCTTAGGAAAGGATTTCTCTTAAACTTTATTTTCAAAAAGGTCCTTTACCTCTCTTCTTTTCTGAGCTTTATCAAATTGTTCCTTTTACCTCAAATAGTTAGACAATACCACGTTCCCTTTGGACCACACGGAGGAAGAACTGATGAGATCACTCCGAGGACAAGATATCATACTTCACCATACACTAGAAGAGTTGAAGCTACAATAGTCGAAGCCTCCGAAGAATTGAAGAATTTGAAGACACTGAAGAATTCCAAGATTTATATGACCTTTAGAAGACCAAACCCTGGTTGTATACTCACGTTAGATGCGATGTTTGTGAGCTGTCATTGTTTGATGTTTTTCCTAACAGCCATAAATAAAACTTATTTTCAAAACTATATTGTGTGTATTGTGTGTGTATCTCTATCCCTCTTATCTCATCCCAAAACCCTTGGACCCAATAGATGATGAATGAAGATGGCCTTGTATTCTCTAAACCGATCACTCAGTTAGAGGCAGAGCTATGGATTCAAAACATGGAGAATCACTTCAAGAGCACTTTGGTTGCAAGGAAGTATGAGGTTCAATACGCTCTTCAGTACTTTACAAAAAGTGCTACAACCTGGTGGAAAATGCATTAGGCCATACAAGGATGTAACAAAGCAAAAACTTGGGAGGAATTCAAGATGACTCTACTGAGGTCTCATCTTATTCAGAAGCCCTATGGCAATAAAATGAAGAAACCTTGTGCATGCAAGATTTGTGGTGAGATAGGACATACCCAGGAAGAACACAAGGATGGATGCCCTCATTGTGAAGGAAATACCAAGCTGAAGAATGTCCAACCACGAAGGTTACTTGTTTCTTATGTGAAGGAACTACACACTACCCTGCCCAGTGTCATATTTATCCCAGGGTACAAGAAATTACCAAGCAGCAGAAGGAAGCAGTGGAAGTAGCCCTCGGGGAAAGTTCAAGAAAACTGGTGATGAAAGAAGATGTTGACGACCCTGATGGAGAAAGCCTAAACAGATTTTACTCCAATGCTTGCTATTCATGTGGAGAAGAAGGACATTTTTCACAGTATTGCATGAAGGAAAGCCAAGAGTATCTGGGAAACTTCCCGACGGAAGAAGTGGAGTTTGATCGACAAGAGATAGAGGAACTGATCAGAACAAAGAAGTCGAGGAAGAGAAGGAGCATGTATCCCCAGAACAACCCAGTTTCTGCAGAAAAGGACCTGAGTCAAATCACTTGTTACAAGTGCAAGGATTTAGGTCATTACGCTAGCAAATGCCCAGCAAGGAACCCAAGAACCCAAGGAGCCAAGATAACCACCAGGAAGCCCCTGGATTTGTCTGAAGTCATTTGTTTATGATGCAAAGGAGTAGTACATTTTGCCAGAGAATGTTCAGACCCGAGGAGAGCTTGAACAGAGTAGTTGAGATCTTGATATTGGAATAAAGCATGTAATAAAGTTGGAATGCACTTTTATTTTCGTTGGGGATCTTGATTTGATTTATGAAATGGAAATTGTAATAGCTCGTGAAGCAATAAAAGTTGAGGTGTTGGAATCTCATGTGAAATGTTATGAGTTGTTGTTGATTGTGAATGCCTCTCTCATTATCTCACCAGACTTAAACCTTGAACCCATGGACAAGCTGACCCAAACATTTCCCGAAAACAACCACATTTCACCCAAGGAAATAGATACATTATCCAGAGTACCCCCTCTATCTTATACCTGCAGATGACAACCCTTTACGAGTCTTTTCTGAAAGGCCCGGAAACGATCATGACCCTGACCAGTGATCAGGATTACCCAAAAATCCTGAAGGACATGATGAAGCATATTCATCTTGAAGGAGATGCAGTCTACAAGGGTTATCCTTTCATGGAGAAGGGAGTTGAACTTTGGTATGTGGAGGTACACCTCCACCATGTGAAGGGAGTTTGCCCAAAGACTATGGGTCAATACTTTTTCATTTCTCGAGTACCACGAGCAACATTCTTCGACTCTGTTCGTGAAGCTGCTATGGAAGCCATACGTCAGATTGGAGAAATACTAGAAGCAAGACTCCGTCACACTCAGGAATACCTGAGGGAGGTGCATGCAGAGATGATGGAGATGAAGCTCATGGCCACCTCGATGAACCAAAACATTGATGATTTGAAGGATCACATCGCACAATTCTAGTGGGACTGAAGTATCTTCAAGGAGGGCAAATTAATAAAGATGGAAGTAATGCTTGACCATACCAAACTATGTGGATGGCAGCTTTTGTAATAGAGTACTTATGAAATTTGAGTTTTGAGTAGTGGTTAAGGATGTAATAAAGGATTTGATATGAATAGAATTATGGATGAACCAGTGCATTTTTTTGCGATACTTGTCTGTGTGAACACTAGACCAGTGGAAAGGAAAATGTATTCCATAGAGTGGAATTTGGACAAATGAGTTGGAGTTTGGTTTTAGTTATGGTGGTTACCCCAAGAATATGAAGGAATGAAGTGCTATTGGATTTAAAGGAGATATAATGTTGGAATATGGAACAATAGTAACTCCAAGGATGAGTTAAAGATATACAAGTGTTGAAGTGGGCCATAACCCACAGGACCCAGGATTTGATAAGGAAACAAGCACAATCTTGTTGAAGAAAAGAATTCTGAAGGAAGCTGTGATTTCATCTGCAGATGTTCCATAGGAGGTTACGTAAACCCGAGAGTTGTGAAGAAGCGATAGAGATTTTGTTTGGCTTGCAGAACGAATGGATTTACCCGAACCCAGTTCGTGGAGAAGAGAAGTTCTGCAATGCTTGTGAGGATGCCCAAGTGTTAGAATACGTGATTCACTATCTGCGTATGTGGTAATGATTCAAGTACGGGATGGATTGGCCCCCATACCGGAGACTTCTATCATGGGCTATCATATGTTGATAGAAAATCAGAGAGCCTTAAAACCCTAGAAGAGTGTCGACACGACAAACCAAAGGCCATAGAATGGCAGGACGATGGAAACCCTGTATAGGCCCTATTGCCAATCGTAGGTTATGCGGTGAGGTTCAACCCAGACCCATTTCCTGTAGGAGAAACCAAAAATTGTCGACCACCATGAGGTTTTCGATAGTTGTTTAGCATTGGCGCCAGACCTGTCAAGTCTCAAAAGGATCCTATTTTGATGCAAGGACTCCTAATTTTGAGGAAAAGGCCATGCCCTTACCGGAAGAGCAAAAGTGAAGGAGTTATCTTGGAGAATATGAGAAGACCGCCACCGTCAACGCAAAGGACGGAGTACATGAGTTTTGTCGGAACCGTAACCATGATTCTAAGGGTGGTAGCACCCCATACCATATGTTGATGAATGCATTTTCAAGGAGACCCCCCAAACCTAACCTTCTTTCTAGCCTCTCTGAATCTCGAGGACAAGATTCATTTTAAGGGTGGTAGTTTGTAACATCCCAAAATTCTAAATTTTGGAATGTTATATTAAATAAATAATTGTGATTGCTTGTTTGATTTTTGTGTGATTGATTGTGTGAAACTGAGTGGAAATTGAAACTTTTTGAAAGTTGAATGAGAGGGAATAAAAGGACTTCCCCAAAACTTTCATCTTGCATTTTGATCTCGAAGAATTCAAATTCATTTCATCACAAGATCCTAGAGTGAAGATAACACGACTTCTTACATTTAAAGAAATGAAATGGGGTTTGAAAATGATTTGAATTCCATTTGAAATATTCCATACTTAGAAACTTTAAGCAACTCAATGAGTTCATGAGGGAAGATAAAATGACTTCTTAAAAATTGAAGAAAGAGAGTTGGGAGTTTCAAATAAATAATTTGGAAGTCACTTTCAAGTTCTTTGGAACTCATTTTCCTTTTGAAGTTGTTTGAAATTTCAAATTCAAAATCCTCTTCGAAGTTATCTAGTTTTAATTCAAATTATTTTTCTCCTAAAAATAAATGAATGGAAATAAGGGTAAAATGATTCCCTTCAATGGAAAATTAGGAGAAAATAATTTTGAAATCATTTTGCTATTTTAAAAATGATTTTCATTGATTTTAAAAGCAAAAGTAGCATCGTTTGACTTTTATGAATTTTTTTTGGAATTTAATTGAATTTGAAAAACAGTTCAGCTTATTCGGGGTATTTTTCTGAACATTTTGGTATATGATATGCCTATGTATATTTTTTTTATTTAATTTACTTCCGTTGGAGTCTCCTTTCTGAAAAAAAAACAAAAAAAACACACACGCGCGCCCGCCAGCCGGCCCATGGCCTTCGGCCCAAGAGCCAGCCAGCGCATCGAGCTGGCCCAACAGCGCCCGAGGCCGCCCGAGGCCTTACGCCTCGCTCGCCCGCGCTCCTCTTCGCTCGGTCGCCCCGCCCACACCCGCTGACTAATGGGCCCCGCACCCCGCGCCCATCGTCCCCAACCTCCCGCTCGCTCCGCTCGGGATAGAGCACGCACTCGTGCTCCCGCAACCACCGGCCCCGTTACCCACGGGATAAGCCTTATCCCTCGCTCCCCGAGCTCCTGACCACACCTATAAAACCTCCAAGACCCCCTCTCTTCGTTCTGCCAATTCGCTCGCCCCTCGCTCATCACAGCCACCGCCTTCGTCAGTTGGATCTCGCCGGAGCCGAAGGACCTCGGTGTCGTCTTTGTCGCCCGTAGACCACCCCCTCCTCAACTCTCTCTATCTATCTCATTCTCTTGATCTACCGCACCTCGTTGACATCTTGCTTTGCCCCTAGGTTCACCGGAGACGCCGCCCCGACGACATGCGTCCTCGCCGGAGCACCGGAGCTCCGCCGCCTCCCTCCGCCCCGTCCGGTGCACGCTGACGCCCGCTGAGGGAGTCCTGGATTAGGGGGTGTTCGGATAGCCGAACTATACCTTCAAGCCGGACTCCTGGACTATGAAGGTACAAGATTGAAGACTCCGTCCTGTGTCCGGAAGGGATTTTCCTTGGCGTGGAAGGCAAGCTTGGCGATACGGATGTTCAGATCTCCTACCATTGTAACCGACTCTATGTAACCCTAACCCTATCCGGTGTCTATATAAACCGGAGGGTTCTAGTCCGTAGGACGACATACACATCAACAATCATACCATAGGCTAGCTTCTAGGGTTTAGCCTCTCTGATCTCGTGGTAGATCAACTCTTGTATTACCCATATCATCAATATTAATCAAGCAGGACGTAGGGTTTTACCTCCATCAAGAGGGCCCGAACCTGGGTAAAACTTCGTGTCCCCTGCCTCCTGTTACCATCCGGCCTAGACGCACAGTTCAGGACCCCATACACGAGATCCGTCGGTTTTGACACCGACATTGGTGCTTTCATTGAGAGTTCCTCTGTGTCGTCGCCATTAGGAAGGATGCCTCGCCCCGTCTTTAAAGACGGCACCGTTGCTAAGGGAGCTTTGGTTGTCGGCCAAACCCTCCGGCTAGGTGGTTTTCTTATGACCACCTGTTCGGCTTCTACGCTGACGATGACCTCTCGAGCCATCAAAAACAATCTTCATGTCAACTCGGAACTTGCCGAGCAGTTAAATCCAATAGAGCTTTCCTCCATAAACAAGCTCTTGGATCGCTTCGCCGCCCTGGGAGTCGCTACGGATTACAACCAAATTGGGCCTAAAACCAATCTGAGAGAGATTAACTCTCCCCAAGCCACCCATCACGTTGCTGTGGTAGAGGGACAGTGCGGCGACCCTTCATCTATCCTAAGGACTCGCTATGTCCGGATTCCCGATCCCTCCAAGCCAGATGTCCGCGGAGGGGAGGATATCACTCAAGATCTGAACTGAGAATCAGGCGACGGACTGGATTCATTGGACGACACCCAGGAATCCAAACTTTCGAGTTTAGAAATTCCTCGGCCTCTGAGCCTCAGAAGGGGTAAGGCTTCGGATTCAATTCCACCCACCCACCCGAACATTAGCGATCTATCCCAAATCAGGCAAGAGCGCAAAAAATAGTACATCATTACTGGGCCAGATTCCTCCTGGTTATGCAGAGGATAAAGGGCTGCCGCGAGGAAGACGCAATTTCATCCTTCTACAATAATTGCACGGACAAGGGAATACTCAACGCCATAAGTCGCCGTGATATTACACACTTCATTGACTTAGCGTCCATAGTACGAAAGTACTGTGCGATGGAAAGCGCCCGGAAAACCGAAACAAAATTTTGGGACAATCCGGCCCTTAATGCAAGCCCAGTCCGAAATAAAAGGGTGCATCATCGGCAGACACCCGGGTCAAACACCATAAGGCAAAAACCCTCTTCGGGGCATGGAACCGTACTGGAAGGATGGCTTAATGGACCCTGTAAAATTCATAGTACAGAGGACGCCACACCAACTCACAGCCTTAGAGCATGTTGGATACTCCGGCAGGTGGCCAAAATTGGCGAAAACCTCCTAATCCCGGAGGCCACAGAAAGCCACACAGAGACACCAATACGGTATTAACAGTCTTCGAGACCTTCGCATCAAATAACATGCGAAAAAGGACACTCCGCAGCCTTGCCGAAGTCTACCAAGTAGCAACAATAAACCCATGGAGTGACACGGCCATTACATTCAACGCCAATGATGAACCTAAATTCCGAACAGCCTGAGCACCAGCCGCATTGGTCCTCAGTCCAATAGTGGACGGCTTTCGTCTCACCAAGGTAGTCATGGACGGCGGCAGCGGATTGAACCTCGTCTATGAGGAAACTCTCCAAAAAATGGATATAGACTGGAACCGCATCACGCGAAGCAGCACAACCTTTAGAGGAATAATCCCTAGTCGGGAAGCGCGCTGTACAGGAAAAATCACACTAGATGTGGTGTTCGGCACGCCGGACAATTACAGGTCCGAAGAAGTCACGTTCCACGTGGCCCCGTTCAGCAGTGGTTATCACGCTTTTCTAGGGCGGGAAGCATTCACAATCTTCCAAGCAATACCCCATTACGGGTACATGAAGCTCAAGATGCCCGGGCCTAACGGGATCATCACTCTCGCTAGTGATCCGGACATAGCACTCCGCGCCGAAAACAAGACAGCCGCACTGGCCCTCGAGGCACTATCCGAAGCCCTAGCGGCTGAGGAGCTGACTGCGCTGCGCTCCATGGTGAATAGGGATGATGTGGTACTCGACAAAAGATCCAAATCCACCTCCTTTAAACCAGCGGACAAAATAGTCAAATTCCAAGTCCATCCAACGGACCCCAATAAAACAGCTTCCATCAGGGCACAGTTAAACCCTGATGTAGACGCCGCATTGCGAGAGTTCCTACGAGAGAACTAGGACATTTTCGCCTGGCACCCTTCAGACATGCCAGGAATCCCACGCAGGCTGGCCGAGCACAGCTTAAATATCCAAACAGGATTCAAACCTGTCAAACAGGCTCTCCGGCATTTTTCTGAACCTAAGAGAGAGGCTATGGGAGAGGAGCTAGCAAAGCTATTAGAGGCCGGATTCATCAGAGATATAAAACATCCGGACTGGCTAGCAAACCTGGTGATGGTACCAAAGAAGGACAAATCTTGGCGCCTGTGTGTTGATTTTAAAGACCTTAACAAGGCTTGCCCAAAGGATCCCTTCCCCCTCCCCCGCATCGATCAAATTATCGATGCGACTGCAGGACACGATTCGTTGTGTTTCCTCGACGCATATTCTGGCTACCATCAAATTAAGATGGCAGAACCAGACCAAGCCGCAATGGCATTTATCACACCATACGAGCCATTCTGCTTCAACACGATGCCCTTCGGGATCAAAAACGCCGACGCAACATATCAGCGCATGATTCAGACATGTTTGGCAAGCCAGATCAGTAAAACAGTGGAGGCATACGTAGATGATGTGGTCGTCAAAACAAGACATGTTGAATCTCTAGTAGACGACTTGAGACTCACATTTGACAATCTCCGAACATACGACATCAAGCTCAACCCGGAAAAATGTGTTTTCGGCGTTCCAGCTGGAAAGCTCTTGGGCTTCATTGTATCCAGCAGAGGAATTGAAGCAAATCCAGCCAAGATCCGAGCTCTGTCGCAATTGGATATCCCAAAGGACCTCAAACAAATACAAAGGTTAACCGGATGTGTGGCGGCTCTAAGCCGCTTTATCTCCCGCTTAGGAGAAAAGGCCCTTCCCCTTTACCGCCTCCTTCGGCGCACCGAACACTTCAAATGGACGGACGCAGCCACGGCCGGACTCGACGAAATAAAAGCCACACTGGCAACAAACCCAGTCCTGGCCGCGCCAAACACGGGCGAACCAATGCTATTGTACATCGCAGCAACACATCAGGTGGTAAGCGCAGTGCTCGTCGTCGAACGAGAAGCGGACGGACACAAATTCCCCCTTTAAAGGCAGGTCTATTATGAGTCCACTGTCCTCACTCCCTGCAAATCACGGTACCCGCATTATCAAAAGATTGTGTACGCGGTATTCATGGCATCCCGGAAGCTACGACACTACTTTCAAGAGTGTTCAATAACAGTAGCCTCGGAAGTACCACTTAACGACATTATAAACAACCGTGACGCAACGGGCTAGATTGCAAAATGGGCCATCGAGCTCCTCCCGTTCGACATAACTTATAAGCCACGATGAGCCATCAAGTCACAAGTTTTGGCCGACTTCGTCGTAGAATCGACGGAGGCCGAACTCCCTAGAGAGTACGGCACATATTCAAATTGGATCATGCATTTCGACGGCTCCAAAAAGTTTGGCTGGACTGGGGGCTGGCGTTGTTTTGATGTCCCCCACAGGAGACACAGTTCAATACGTACTACAGATTCGGTACACGGACTCCAACAATGCAGCCGAATATGAGGCCCTTCTACATGGTCTCCGGATGGCAGTACTGTCGGTGTACTAGAGTAGGGGTACCCTTGTACCCCGAACTTGTGCACGGGCGGTCGCAGCATCCCGCGGCAAGGCCTGCCAGTTCGCCGCCAAGATTCCTTGTGGTCCCTCTGAAGACCATTCAAGAACAAAGTACTCAAGACAAGACCCCGGCAAGAGGAGCTTGCCGGGAAAAAGGCAAGACCCCGGCAAGAGGAGCTTGCCGGGAAGGCCATCAGAAGCGTCCCAAGACCCCGGCAAGAGGCGCTTGCCGGGAAGGCCGTCCGAGGCATTCCAAGGAACTTGCCACGGCGCGCTACGCGCCCCGACAAGGCCCGGTGAGCGACAAGCTCCCGGAAGCGACAAGTTGATGGCCGCGGCAAGGCGCTTGCCGCGGCAAGCTCCCACTCCACGCCCGCGCTCCAGCACATCCACCCACGTGTTGCTCCGGGGGCCCTCCCAAGCGCACGTCGCAGGAGGCTGTGCAGCTAGGGGCGTGCGGTGGCACGCAGGCGCTGACAAGACAACCATCGTGGCAAGACGGTGGCGTCCCTAGCGGTCCCTTCGGTGCCATCTAGGCGACACAGACGGGCATTTAATGCCCTTGTCCCCTGCCATCAGGGTTAGGTATGATAACACTGTAGTAGCTAGCTGTGCCTACTACAGCACCTAGCTGTGCCTACCCACGGCACCCTTTCCATTTTTGCCCTTAGCCCCCGTTGCTCTATGTCGGTAACCCCTTGAGTATAAAAGGAGGCCCGTGTGCAACGTAGAGGGGGGCGGCCACCTCGAGAGCCCTCGCGAGGTTCAGCAATTCCACACACTCACGCTCGCTCCCGAGCTAGAAATCAATACCAATCCACAAAGCAGGAGTATGGTTTTACGCATCCTTGCGGCCCGAACCTGGGTAGATCGCTCGCGTGCTTCACCTCGATTTACTCCTCGCACGACCAACCACCCGCTTGCTTCGCCTCGATCTGCTCTTTGCGCAACCTCCGCCCCCCGCCGAACCAAAAGGGACCCGGTTCGCCGGTCCCATAGGTGCCCGTGGATCAGAAACCCCGGCATCTCTGGCGCGCCAGGTAGGGGGCGTCGACGTTGTGCGAATCAGGTCCGGCGTTCTTGCGAGCTAGATCTTCATCTTCTTCATCAACATGCCACTGAAGAAGAAGGTTTCGGAGGCAGCTGCTCCGTCCGCGCCGGGCCACCCACCGCCGGAGCAAACGGATGGTGGGGCAGGCGCCGGCGGAAGGGCATGCATCGACGAGGGAACTCTCGGTGCTGTCAGGTCCCAGGGCAAGGCGGCGCTGCCCATCGGCGGCGTGGCCGGCTCCCACAACGACCGGGCGCACTCCAAGACCTCGGCGTCCGTGCATGCACCGCGCCCATCTCAGGAGGCGCGGGACCGGCAGCGTCATGGTACTCACGGTACCATGCGCTCGCTGGATCAAGATCGAGCTGGTGGATCCCGGAGCGCCCCGGACCACCATGCGCGTCAGCAAGCCGGCGCGAGCGAGACACGGTCGCCTGGACGGGATACTGCTCCTTCTAACGTGGTTAGGAGTCCGAGCGTGTCCCGCTCCTCGCACCGTTCGCTACCGCCGCCCGCCACCGCAGCGGAAGCTCTGGCACGAGCTCAGCTGCTCCTAGACTACCCTCCAGCAGCGGACAAGATCGACGACTGGAGGGCCACTATCCAGAGTCTCATCGGCTTCGCCAGCGGCGACACTCCTCGGCAGCCGAGCACGTTGCAGCCGCAGCAAGTCAGCCAGGCGCAAACCGGTGGAGACAAGACTGGTGGGGGTGCAACTACTGTGCACTCCCCACCTCGAAGGCCAAGATCGCCGACCCGCCGGATCCGCCACGACAGCGACTCCACCGCGTCGTCGGATCCGCGAGCTCGTCGCGACCAACGACAAGTTCTTCAAGAACGGCAGCGGGAAGACGCTCGTACACGCATCGAGCGCCGGAGAGAAGCGCGACGTTAGTCAGACCAGCGCGCTGGGCCCTCTGTCGACATGCATGCACCAGGGGAACCGGGCGACCTGCCGTACCCGGTAGGTTGCCCTGCGTTCACTCGTGAGCTGCGGCAAGTCCAGTGGCCCAGTACGAAGAACTTCAAGCCCGACGTACCAGAGAAGTACGACGGCAAGTTGCATCCGTCGGAGTTCCTCAGCATCTACACCATCGCGGTGCAGGCTGCTGGGGGGCGGGACGACAAGATCCTTGCCAACTACTTCCCGTTGGTACTCAAGCCCAACGTCAGGTCCTGGCTCATGCACTTGCCGGACAACTCCATATCCTCCTGGGCTGAGCTATGCCATCAGTTTGTTGGCGCCTTCACAGGCGGCCACAAACCTCATGGCCAAGAGAGCGATCTTCATCTGCTCGTCCAGAAGGAAGGAGAGCCCCTGCGCCAGTATACGCAGAGGTTCGGCCGTGTACACCATAACATCCCAAATATCCACCCTGCCGCGGTAATCAGCGCGTTCCATCAGAACGTGCGTAACCGCAGGATGCGGGAGGAGCTGGCGATGTGCAAGATTCGGGACGTCAGCGAGCTTTATGCCCTGGCCGACAGATGTGCACGCGCTGAGGAGGGGAGGAAATTCCCCGGGGAAAGCACTGGAGCAGGAGGATCTAACAGTGAGGATGCCGCCCCGGCAAAGAGAAGCCGGCGGCGCAACAACAGGAAGAAGCAGAACAATGAGGTGCTGGTCGTTGAGCAGTCCGGCAATGAAGGTGATGCCACGAAGGCTACAGTTGGTAGCTCCGGCAAGGAAGTTGCCGCGTGCACCAACTGTCAGGCTGTGGCGGTCGCCGACAAGCGGGACGGCTCCGGCAAGAGGTACTGTAAGATTCACCGCACCAAGGGCCATGACCTCCAGAACTGCAAGAAGGTCGAGCAGCTCGTCCAGCAACAGAGGGATGAGTACGAGCGGCGCGACAAAGAGAGAGCCCAAGGGGGTGCCGAGAAACCTGGCCAGAAGCGCACCGGCCAGGAAGGACACCGCCGCAGGGCCAAGCAGCGGCAAGGAGACAGACCTCCCCGCGGTCGCGACAACGACGACGACGACGGTGAGGATGAAGACATGGATGACGTTGAGACCAGTGAGCAGGAGTTTCAGAAAGCCACAGAGGTCTTGTGCGTTGACGGGGGTGCTTCCCTGCATACCTCGCACCGCCAACTCAAATAGTGGGTGCGGGAAGTCAATGCAGCGGAGCCACCCATCGAATCGCGCAAGCTTCTGAAGTGGTCCAGCACGCCTATCATCTTTGACATTGAGGACCACCCTGATCGCACAACCGCGGTCGGGTGTCTGCCGATGTTGGTTTCACCAACCATCCGCAACCTCAAGGTCACCAAGATGCTAGTTGACGGCGGGGCCGGCTTAAACCTGATCTCCTCCGATGTGCTCCGAAAACTCCAGATCCCTGACGGCGAGCTCGAAGAGACCGGCACATTCCAAGGAATCAACCCGGGAAGGAGCAAGCCGAAGGGGATGGTCACGCTGCCGGTAACATTCGGCAGCGAGTTAAACTTCAGGACTGAGAGGGTCACGTTCGACGTTGCCGATATCCCGTTGCCTTACAATGGGATAACTGGCCGTCCAGCGCTCGCCAAGTTCATGGCGGCCTCTCACTACGCATATAACGTGCTGAAGATGCCAGGCCCGATAAGCGTCATTTCTGTCCCTGGCGACAAGAAGGACGCTCTTATCTGTGCCGACAAGATCTACCGGGAAGCAGCAGCCACGGCAGACCGCGATCCACTTGCCGCTGAAGCTCCCGGGACCAAGAAGACCAAGTCCGGCAAGAGCTCCGGTGCCCACTCCGGCAAGCGCACCTCTTCGGAGTGCTGCGCTGCCATTGAGGACGCACCATCGAGCTCCACCAGCAAGAAGACCAAGTCCGGCAGGGACTCTGGTGCCCACTCCGGCAAGCGCACCTCTTCGGAGTGCTGCGCTGCCGTCGAGGACGCACCATCGAGCTCCACCGGCAAGAAGACCGAGTCCGGCGAAAGCTCTGGTGCCCACTCCGGCAAGCGCGCCTCTTCGGAGTGCTGTGTTGCCGTCGAGGACGCACCATCGAGCTCCGCCGGCGAGCACAAGAAGACGATGGCGGCTCCGCCAGAGACGAAGAAGGTGTCCGCCAAGGAGGATGGCGCTGGTGGTACCTTCACCATCAGTGCCACGCTTGACCCTAAATAGGAAAGCGCGCTCGTTGCTTTCCTGCGGGCGAACATCGACGTGTTTGCATGGCAACCGTCTGACATCCCCGGTGTTCCCAGGAAAGTGATTGAGCACCACCTTGCCGTCTGTCCTCATGCGCGGCCCGTCAAACAGAAAGTCCGGAAGCAGGCGGTGGAGCGCCAAGAATTTATTGCGGAGGAAATCAAGAAACTGGAAGCAGCAGGCCTCGTCAGAGGAGTGCTCCATCCCACGTGGTTGGCCAATCCTGTGGTCGTGCGCAAGGCGAACGGGAAATGGAGGCTTTGCATCGATTTCACCGATGTTAACAAAGCTTGTCCCAAAGACCCATTTCCTTTGCCGCGCATTGACCAGATTGTTGACTCCACAGCTGGGTGTGATTTGCTTTCATTTCTTGATGCATACTCCGGGTATCATCAGATCTTCATGGCAGAGGAGGATGAAGAGAAGACCGCATTTATTACTCCATGTGGCACGTACTGCTTTGTACGAATGCCTTTCGGATTAAAAAATGCCGGTTCAACATTTGCAAGAGTAGTCCATATTGCTCTTGAACCACAAATACACAGAAATGTGGAAGCCTACATGGATGATATAGTGGTCAAGAGCAAGGACAGAGCAACCCTGATCCAAGACTTGGACGAGACTTTTGCAAATCTGCGCAAGATCAGCCTCAAGCTCAACCCAGAGAAGTGCGTGTTCGGAGTTCCCTCCGGCAAGCTTCTCGGGTTCTTCGTGTCTCAGCGGGGAATTGAAGCCAACCCCGACAAGATCAGGGCCGTTGAGCAGATTGAAGCCCCGAAGCGCGTCAAAGATGTTCAGAAACTTGCCGGTTGCGTGGCTGCTCTCAGCAGGTTTATCTCTCGGTCTGCTGAGCGCGCCCTGCCGTTTTTCAAACTATTGAAAAAGGCAGGTCCAATGAAATGGACTCCGGACGCGGAGGCTGCGCTGCAAGACCTGAAGAGATACCTGTCCTCCCCTCCAATACTTGTCGCGCCTAAGCCACAAGAGAAGTTGCTGCTGTACATAGCGGCAACCAATCAAGTGGTTAGTGCTGCGTTAGTGGCAGAGAGGGAGGCGGATGATGAGCCAGCAACCGCGGCAAGCGCATCCAGCGACAAGCAGGGGGCTTCCCCGACAAGCTCTGGTCCCGACAAAGATGAACCCGCGCTGATACACGAGGAGATACGGAAGAAAACGGTGCAGCGCCCAGTTTACTTTGTCAGTTCCCTCTTGCAGGGGGCTAGGTCAAGGTACTCTGGTGTGCAGAAACTGCTTTTCGGCCTTCTCATGGCCTCGAGAAAGCTGCGCCATTACTTCCAAGCACATGAGATCACAGTGGTCACTCGCTTTCCGCTGAAGAGGATACTGCAGAATCCTGAAGCGACAGGCAGGATTGTTGAGTGGGCACTGGAACTGTCAAGCTTTGGTCTCAAGTTTGAAAGCACTTCAACTATCCAGAGCAGAGCATTGGCAGAATTCATAGCGGAATGGACGCCAACTCCGGACGAAGAAACCCCAGAGACGAGCATCCCCGACAAAGAAGCGAGCAAAGAGTGGCTGATGTACTTTGATGGTGCTTTCTCGCTGCAAGGCGCCGGCGCCGGTGTGCTGCTTATCGCGCCCACCGGAGAGCACCTCAAGTACATAATCCAGATGCACTTTCCCAAGGAGCAAGCAACAAACAATACTGCAGAGTATGAGGGATTGCTTGCCGGTCTCAGGATCGCGGCAGACCTTGGGATTAAGAAGCTCATTGTCAGGGGTGACTCACAGCTTGTCGTCCGCCAAGTAAACAAGAATTATCAGAGTCCGTTGATGGAAGCTTACGTCGACGAAGTGAGAAAGCTAGAAGAGCGCTTTGACGGCCTGCAAATGGAGCACGTTCCGAGAACTCAGAACGCCATTGCTGATGGCCTGTCAAAGTGCGCCGCACTTAAGTTACCTGTGGAACCAGGGACCTTTGTGCTCAAGCTGACTCAACCGTCCGTAACACCATCAACTGGACAAAGCAAGAAGAGGAAGTTGATTCCTGGTGACTACCTGCCGGCAGAGCATCCCGAAGCCGCCGCCAAGAAGGTCCCCAAGATCAACACCGAAGGCGCTGGTGAGCCAGATGCTCCGGCAAGCCCTAGGGTTTGTTCCGTTGAAGCTGAAGCTCCCGGCAAGCTTGTCGCGGGATATCACGCTCCGGCAGAGACACAGCTTCTCGCCGTCGAAGCAGATATTCCCGCAGCAACCTCCAAGATCAACGCCAAGAGCGCCGGTGAGCCAGATGCTCCGGCAAGCCCTAGGGTTTGTTCCGTTGAAGCTGAAGCTCCCGGCAAGCTTGTCGCGGAACGTCAAGCTCCGGCAGAGACACAGCTTCTCGCTGTAGAAGCGGATGTTCCCGCAGCAGCAAAGTTGCCTTTAGTCCTTGTTGTCGAGCCACAGGCTCCAACATGGGCGCAGCAGATTGTCCGTTTCCTTCAGGTGGGAGAACTTCCCGAAGAGCAAGAAGAAGCCGAAAGAGTAGCCCGGCAGTCAAGTATGTACCAGTTCGTCGACAAGACGCTATACAGAAGAAGACTCAACGGTGTGAAATTGAGGTGCATCCCCCGGGAAGACGGACAGAAGCTGTTGGCAGAGATACACGGAGGCATATGTGGTCACCACATTGGCGCAAGAGCACTCGTCGGCAAAGCATTCCGGCAAGGTTTCTTCTGGCCAACAGCCCTCCAGGATGCAACTGCACAAGTAACCAAGTGTGAAGCGTGCCAGTTCCATTCCAAGCAGATACACCAGCCAGCTCAAGCTCTCCAGACGATCCCTTTATCCTGGCCATTTTCGGTCTGGGGGCTCGACATCCTCGGCCCCTTCCCCCGAGCTGTCGGGGGCTTTGAGTACTTGTACGTCGCAATCGACAAGTTCACAAAGTGGCCGGAAGTGGAACCAGTGAGGAAGGTGACCGCACAGTCAGCCGTCAAGTTCTTCAGGTCGATTGTTTGCCGCTTCGGGATCCCTAACCGGGTAATCACCGACAACGGCACACAGTTCACGAGCCACGCCTTCATGCGGTACCTCCAAGATCTCGGCGCCAAACTCTGCTTCGCCTCTGTTGCTCACCCAAGGAGCAACGGTCAAGCGGAAGGGGCAAACTCCGAGGTGCTGCGCGGGCTCAAGACCAGAACTTTCGACAGGCTGCACAAGTGCGGAAGAAACTGGATCGAGGAGCTACCGGTGGTTCTTTGGTCGATCAGAACGACGCCAAATCGAGCCACTGGACAGACACCCTTTGCTCTAGTCTATGGAGCAGAGGCAGTTACCCCCACGGAACTCGTATACGGGTCACCTCGAGTGCTCGCTTATGATGAGCTTGAGCAAGAGCGGCTGCGGCAAGAGGACGCGCTGCTCCTTGAGGAAGATCGTCTCCAGGCTGCTGTGCGAGCTGCTCGCTACCAGCAAGCTCTGCGCCGCTACCACAGCCGCAGAGTCAATACCAGGAGTCTCGAGGAAGGCGACCTTGTTCTTCGGCGCGCTCAGTCCGCCAAGAATTCCAACAAGTTGACGCCGAAGTGGGAAGGCCCTTACCGGGTGAGACGAGTCACCAGGCCTGGCGTTGTCCGCCTGGAGACCGAAGACGATATTCAAGTGAGCAACTCCTGGAACATCGAGCATCTTCGCAAGTTTTACCCGTAAGGCGCGGTTGTCGGACCCCGTCCGGCAACCACCTCTCTGTGCAAGTCTTGCCGCTGCTGCATGTAATCCTTTGTACAGAGCCAGGCGCAGACCCTAGCGTAGAAACAGATATCCTCACGGAACTCGTATACGGGTCACCTCGAGTGCTCGCTCATGATGAGCTTGAGCAAGAGCGGCTGCGGCAAGATGACGCGCTGCTCCTTGAGGAAGATCGTCTTCAGGCCCCTGTGCGAGCCGTCGCTCCCAGCCCGTGCCAGAAGCTTCGAGGAAGGCGACCTTGTTCTTTGGCGCGTTCAGTCGGCCAAGATCCAAACAAGTCGACGCCGAAGTGGGAAGGCCCTTACCGGGTGAAACGAGTCACCAGGCCTGGCACTGTCCGCCTGGAGACCGAAGATGGCACGCCAGTGAGCAACTCCTGGGACATCGAGCCTCTTCGCAAGTTTCGTTCGTAAGGCGCGGTTGTCGAACCCCGTCCGGCAACCACCTCTCTGTGCGAGTCTTGCCGCTGTTCCATGTAAACCTCTGTACAGAGCCGGGCGCAGACCCTGGCACCAGAAAATGAAGCGCTGCATACCCCGGGGGCTATAGCATGCATGCTAGATTGAGTCTGAGTCTCGTCCTTGGTTAGGGTCGATAGTCCCTAACAGCGGCTAACCCCTAGCTTAGAGGTCGAGTGTCCGTCCTTCTGCTTTTCCTTCGTTCGCAGGGCTCGCACGTCCTGGCCAGGCCACTTGGAGGTGAAAAGGAGAAGAAGGGCATGCCGGCACCTGGGCCCCGGCAAGAACGCCGGGGGCTGCGAATGCCAAGATGTCACCCCCGGCAAGCCAGAGTTGCCGGGGGCTGCAATATCAGATAAGTCTTTTATCCCACTTCATGCATCCTCTTATGGACTGGGGGATGCGAAACCCCGTTTCTTCCCGGAAACTGCCGTGCTCCCCCGACTCTAGGCCCTGGAGCGCGTTCCCGGGGCCAAGTTTGGTCGTAGTCGCGGCAGCAGAAGGGATGAAACGAGGAGGCCGCGCCCACCTCGTTCCCACCTCCGTCAAAGGCGTGAGAAAGGTCGAGCGGCGTGGGAAGGCGGCGGGGCTTGTTGTCGGGGAATGGAATGCCTGTCCGAGAGATACCAAGGATTTGCTCCTTGGCGTGGGTTCGACCCGCGGGGCAAATAACCCGGCAAACATCCCCCTTTTTTCATTAAAAAACATCCCATACAGGTACAGTCCATAGAGGATGAAAAACATGAAAGAGAGGATTACAAGATACAGCTAAAGGACCGAAGGCTTACAATTAAAAAGATAAGGTGCCCGTAATCCTTTTTCCTGTCCCTCTCTTCAGGAGGTAGAACAAGCAGGCGAAAAGGGAAAGGGGCGCCAAGGCGAGCTACAGGTGCCAGAAGACACCAAGAGAACATCCGGGGGCCGGACGGTGATGGCGACGCCGGGAGAAGGGTGCGAAGGAGGGGCGGCAGGACGTCAGCACGCTGTCGAGGGCACCACGCCCTCGTACTCCGACCTGACGGCCTTGTCGCCAGCCCTCTTCCCCTTCCGCGACCTCCCTGCGCCAGCCGCCCAAGGAGACGCCCCCGGGGAGTTCAAGAAGCCGGCGCCGCGGATGATAGGGTCGCCGGTGCCGCACGAGACGGCGCCCGGCACCTAGTCGGAGCCGCCGTCCTGCCACCCGCCACCCTCACCATCACTGCCGCTCTCCTCCTCGTCACTCTCGCTCGAGGAGGAGCCTTCACTATCGGAGGAGCTGTCCACGCAGCACTTCGCCCGGGTGCCGAAGCACCCGAAGACCTTGACGGAAAGGAGATCGCCCTCCACCAGCTTAAAATGGAGGGTGAGTCCCCCCGTCAAGCTGTGGATGCGGGCGAACGTCTTCCACCCTCGATCGAGATACATCACACCAGGGGCTGGGAACGCCACGCGGACTCGCGTGCCGCTGATCCCACAGCCCCTCATGTGTAATCTCAGAGTCTCGGGCGGGTCCGACTCCATCGCGCCCGCGAACGGAGCCGGAAGCCGGAGGCGATGACGAGGTGCCCGGCGCAGCTTGACGAAGAACTCGCAAGGGTTGTCCCGTATATGGACCGCCGCGGGGGGAGGAGCCGCCGGCGGGGGCGAAGCTGGTGCGTCGCCCCGTCCGCCTCTTCCCCGAGCGCCTCGACCTTGTCCTCGACCTCGTCCACGACCTCGCCCCCTCCCTCTTCCCCTTACGCCTGGCTCTGCCACCACGAGCGAGGAAAAGGGGAGGGTGCGCTGTCTGGCGGCGACCCTCGCCGCCACCGACGAAGGCCCAGGATTCCCTTTCTCCATGGCGAATGAGAGAAAGGGGAGCAGAAGCTGAAGAAAGGAGGAGGCGGGAGAGTGCAGGCTTCGGTGCTCCCTTCCCGCTCCTTATAAAGGAGCGAAGTGGGAGCCCAGCCGCCCCGCTCAGCGAATCAAGGCACAGGAAGAGAAGGGAGGCGGGCCGACCCGTCCCCTCTGCTCGCAACGGCCCAGGTTCCCGCTCCCGCCGTCCGCGATCCCAAATGCATGGGAGCCGCGTGGCGGAGATGCAGAACTGAGGCGACGGATGGGGCGGCCTCACCCTACCCAGTGATCTCGGGGAGTGGGCGCTTTGGAAATCGCGCACCGGCCCCGTCCAGTAAATGCGCCACGCCCCCACGCCTACCTCCGTTTGGAGAAGAGGGCGTGGGCCGTTCCCCTTCATCATGGCTTGACGCATGCTCGCGGGGCTTAGCCCCACGCGCGCGCGCCGCCCGCGTCACCAACGACGCTGCGTTCGACGCGCGCCGTTACGGGCGTGCGCGATGGAAGCGGAGAAATATGCGGCGCGACCTAGGCCGCGCGTGCCCGTGCACTGTTTTGGGCCTGGCCCAACAGCGCTCGGCACCGTGTATGGCCCAGGCCCGGGGGCTCCTGTCGGTGTACTAGAGTAGGGGTACCCTTGTACCCCGAACTTGTGCACGGGCGGTCGCAGCATCCCGCGGCAAGGCCTGCCAGTTCGCCGCCAAGATTCCTTGTGGTCCCTCTGAAGACCATTCAAGAACAAAGTACTCAAGACAAGACCCCGGCAAGAGGAGCTTGCCGGGAAAAAGGAAAGACCCCGGCAAGAGGAGCTTGCCGGGAAGGCCATCAGAAGCATCCCAAGACCCCGGCAAGAGGCGCTTGCCGGGAAGGCCGTCCGAGGCATTCCAAGGAACTTGCCGCGGCGCGCTACGCGCCCCGACAAGGCCCGGTGAGCGACAAGCTCCCGGAAGACTCAAGTTGATGGCCGCGGCAAGGCGCTTGCCGCGGCAAGCTCCCACTCCACGCCCGCGCTCTAGCACATCCACCCACGTGTCGCTCCGGGGCCCCTCCCAAGCGCACGTGGCAGGAGGCTGTGCAGCTAGGGGCGTGCGGTGGCACGCAGGCGCTGACAAGACAACCATCGTGGCAAGACGGTGGCGTCCCTAGCGGTCCCTTTCGGTGCTGTCTAGGCGACACAGACGGGCATTTAATGCCCTTGTCCCCTGCCGTCAGAGTTAGGTATGATAACGCTGTAGCAACTAGCTGTGCCTACTACAGCACCTAGCTGTGCCTACCCACGGCACCCTTTCCATTTTTGCCCTTGGCCCCCGTTGCTCCATGTCGGTAACCCCTTGAGTATAAAAGGAGGCCCGTGTGCAACGTAGAGGGGGTCGGCCACCTCGAGAGCCCTCGCGAGGTTCAGCAATTCCACACACTCACGCTCGCTCCCGAGCTAGAAATCAATACCAATCCACAAAGCAGGAGTAGGGTTTTACGCATCCTTGCGGCCCGAACCTGGGTAGATCGCTCGCGTGCTTCACCTCGATTTACTCCTCGCACGACCAACCGCCCGCTTGCTTCGCCTCGATCTGCTCTTTGCGCAACCTCCGCCCCCCGCCGAACCAAAAGGGACCCGGTTCGCCGGTCCCATAGGTGCCCGTGGATCAGAAACCCCGGCAAGTACCCATGGGCATCCAACGCCTAGAGGTGCGCGGGGACTCGAACCTCGCAATCTCCCAAACAAATGGAGACTTTGATGCCAAGGATCCGAAAATGGAAGCTTACCGCAACACCATCCTAAAAATGTCAGCTCGGTTCGAGGGACTTGAATTTCACCATATAGCCCGGGAAAATAATCAGGCGGCGGATGTCCTGGCACGCATCGGCGCAAAACGCGATGTAGTCCCCCCCAACATCTTCTTGGAAAGGCTTTTCAAGCCATCCATGGCATGGGAAGGGGAGCCAAACAATAACAGCCTGGACCCAACCGCACTGCCCGACACCGAACATTCTGACACAATCGGAGGCTCTGCCATTGAAATAACACCTTCATCCCACGTAATAATGGCCGTCATCGCCCCGTGGACAGAACCATTCCTCGCCTACCTTACTAGGCAGGAACTCCCCGAGGACCAAAATGAGGCACGCTGTATAGTGCGGCGATCCAAAGCCTACAGAGTCCACGAGGGAGAGCTTTATAAGAAAAGCACTACCGGAGTCCTTCAAAGGTGCATCTCCGAAGAGGACGGGCGGAATCTCCTGGCTGAAATCCATGCCGGACTCGGCGGTCATCACGCTGCAACCCAGTCCCTGGTAAGCAAGGACTTCCGTACAGGCTTTTATTGGCCGACGGACCGGGCAGACGCTCAGGACTTAGTCCAACGATGCACCGGCTGCCAGCTCTTTGCAAACCAAAGCCATATGCCACCCACCGCCCTCCAAACTATCCCCATCACTTGGCCCTTTGCGGTCTGGGGGCTTGATATAGTTGGACCCCTTAAAGGCGGAACCCACAAGCACAAATACTTACTGGTCATGGTTGATAAGTTCACCAAATGGATAGAAGCCAAGCCTGTTAAGACGGCCGAATCCGGACTTGTGATAGACTTCATATCCGGGGTCGTACACCGTTACGGCGTCCCCCACAGCATCATCACTGATAATGGCACGAACTTTACGGCCAACGAGGTAAAACTCTGGTGCAAAAACATGGGCATAAAGCTCGATTATGCTTCCGTCTATCACCCACAAACTAACGGCCAGGTCGAACGTGCAAATGGTCTTATCATGAACGGCATCAAACCCAGACTAGTGCAGTCCCTCAAGGAATCTAACATGCACTGGGTAGAGGAGCTCGACTCCGTACTCTAGGGGCTGCGGACCACGCCGAATCGCACCACCGGATACACACCATTCTTCATGGTGTGCGGTGCAGAGGCAGTTCTGCCTTGCGACATAATTCATGACTCACCTCGAGTGCGCATGTACGAGGAAAGAGAAGCCGAGCTCGATCGGCGGGACAGTTTGGACGCATTAGAGGAGGAGCGTGATGTGGCGAAAGCCCGTTCCGCATTCTATCAACAGCAAGCTCGAAGATACCAAAGCAGAGAAGTACGGGCCAAAAATTACAACGTTGGTGAATTAGTTCTACGCCTGCCGGACAAGAAAAAGGAAAAACTCAAGCCCAAGTGGGAAGGTCCCTTCATAATTGACCAAGTCCTGACTGGTGGAGCGTACCGCCTGCGAAACGCATCGGATAACCGACTCGAGCCGAACCCATGGAAGGCAGCCCGTCTCCGAAGATTCTATGCCTAGCGCCGGATCCTGTGTTCGTCTCCTTACTCTGTCCATTTTTTATATACTGTCCGTTGTACATTTCTCTCCTTCTCCCTTTTTCTCTCTCTTATAACCTTCAAAGGCTCACAAATTGACGCGCTATCCGCGCTTAGTAAACCTGGGGGCTTCTTTAAACAGAAGCTTATTTGTACGGGCTTCATGCCTAACACATGTGTCAAACTTCCGCATGTACCTTTTATTCACCATCATATGCATCGATATGACTTAAGTTTTGGCCAAGCTGGGTTGCCTGGCTCCTGTGCTTACCCCTACGTTCCCGATTATTCGGCTAGGTGGTAAAGGGAGCACCTCTGCGATTGTTACTGCCGGATCAGCCGGACGTGTACCTCAGACTGGGTGAAGCCGAAAGCTAGCGTTCTTAAGAGAATATCCGGTCGATGAACTAAAGATGATCTTTTTCTTTATCTATGTGCCCCCAGGCGTTTTCCTGCGTTTCTTTTCGTAGCATGGACATGCACTTTAGGGCATGCCCCCCAGGGAAAGGAACCCCTAACGGAACTATTCTCCCTGGAAGATGTTTCTTACTAACCATGTAATATAACATAACTAGTCGGGCACTTGTCTGTTCACGCACTAATGACCCCTACGCCTGATCTCCATGCATTCCCCGGTTCCTATATAACCGCATGGGAATTCGGACACACTCCGGACCGTCAGGCCCCGAGGTTGAAGCGAAAAGGTCGGCCATGACAAATGATCTACAATCCGGCTAGAAGGCATTATAAATGTCAATTCGATTACATAGTCATTTTGACTGATTGTATTCCTCTTCAATACCATCTAACAGGCTGTCTAATTTACAGTCCTGCTGGGAGTACTTTGCGGCCAACTCTACTTGGCCGTACACTAAGCTTACAGGGATCTCCTTCCCATCGGGCCCTATAGGACCAACCTCGGCCATATGGTTAGGGTCGGCCTGTGAATACCGCGTCTTCACCATGGCCCAGGCCTCCCTAGCGCCTTGACGGCAGGCTGATATCTTCCACAACTGAAAGCGCCGCCGTGCTCCCCTCAGCTTCTCCGCAAGCTCTCCAAGACCGTCGGGTGTGGAGACGGATGGCCACAGGACCTGGGCGACGCCTCGCATCGCCTGCGGAACTCGATCAAGCAATTGCAAGAGCTCAGGAAGAAGGTCACCCGTAGAACCGGGAATCTCCTCTGCAGGACGACCTGTTAACATACCTACGGATATTGCTCTGTCAATCAACGGCACCACCGAACTTTCTTTTAAAAGGTTCGTTGAAGCACTTACTAAATATGTCACGCTGAAGCCGCTGATTCTCCTTCACGGAGTCTGACAGCTGGGTGCGAACATCTTTTAGCTCGACGCCCAGCCGGGTGTTGGCATCTTGGAGAACGTTCTTCTCCCCCATCACCTTTAACAGCACCCTCTCACCAGCCCTTAGTTGGCGTTCGAGGTGTTGCCTTTCCGGATTCAATCCGGCGCCATCTGCAATTTTATTTGTCAGATTCGCACAAAAGCCGTGCTTCGCCACATACTTATCTTTCGAAATGTATATTACCAGAGGGGGTCTCTTTAGGCTCCCCCGTCGCGGCCAGTGCGGCCTCCAGTTGGGCTTTGCACTCGTCCAGCTCTTGGGTCAGTAGGGAATTCTTTTCTGTAAGAACCTGCATTTCAAATGATCCTTAAACCAGTTATTCTAACTGTTTTCATTCTCGGGGGCTGCTGCTACATATATATTTACCAAAATTTTCTTACCCGTATGTCTTTTACATATTGCTCCGTGGCTCTGGCTAGACCATTTTGAGCGGCACAGAGGTGCGCATCTCCCGAATTGAAGGCATCTAATGCTGTCGGCGTTCTGGGAACGGGGGTCCCCAGACTTGCCTGCCTGCGGCCTGCGGCGTAGCTCAAAGGGGGGCCCAGCATGGCCCATCTTCACCAACACAGACCCAAGACCCTCGCGAGGGGCCAAGCCTCGCGGGGCGGACGACGCGGAGCTTCCTCAGGCACGGCCTCACCAGGCTGGCTCGCGAGGAGGCGGAGAGATCAAGGCGGGGTGCCTCATGAGGTGCCCGTGACGCAAGCCATGACGACCAAGGGCGCCAGGCGGGCGCCAGCCCGCGCAGTATCCTCCTTTCCTCTTTGGTGCAAAGGGAGCAAGCGCAGTCGCGGAGTACCGAGGCATCAGGCAAAGGTTGCCATTTCGGTGCAACAAGACCAAGACCAGGAGGACTACAAGACGGAGGTCATTGTGGAGCCCAAGACGGCGTCACCACCAGAGCTTTGTGCAGGCGAAGACTACTTTTTTCAGGATAGCTAGTACTAGTTGTCCCCCTTCAAATTAGCCCGCCATTGTTGGCTCCCTTCCCGCTCGATATTTGGGAAGAGGACCAGGGCCTCTATAAATAAGACCAGCCACCCACAGGGCAAAGGGAGCAGAGGGGAAAAAGAGAGAGAGAGAGAGAGAGAGAGAGAGAGAGAGAGAGAGAGAGTTTTAGGAGGATCAGAATCAGAATCAGAGAGAGAGGCTAGAGGTTGGAGATCAACAATCGAAGAAAAGAGAGAGAGAAGGGTGACTGAACTCCTCCCAGCAGTTCATCGCCCCAGCCAAGAGCAGACCCTCGCGAGGCTGTTCTTCCTTGTATTGTTCATCATCATCAGCCCAAGAGGCAATCCACCACGCCACACACTGGAGTAGGGTATTACACCACAACGGTGGCCCGAACCAGTATAAACCCTGTGTCTCTCGTGTTGTTCTTTCCATAGCTTAGATCTTAGCGAGGCGGAGGGGTGCAGGTAGGTAGGAGGCGAAATCTCCGCGCGCACCCCAATGTTCGAACCTCAAGGGTCTGCCGGAACCCGAAATCCGACAAATGCCTCTTGGGAGAAGCAAGCGTCACGAAGAATTGTCCGGCGACGCCTGTGGTTCATGGCACTTTCCACCTCTGAGTTGGTGGCAGATAACCCGTCCGCATCCTCCATCGGAGGAACGTCTGGCACACGCCTCGCGCTCGCTTCCACCCCCGGACCAGGCTTTGGAGCCTGGCTGGTGGAGGCGCGATTAGCAACCTCTCCGGATATAGTCCGGCGAGGTCTCTTTGTCCTGAAAAGGGCACAAGTGTCAAATGTGCCTCGAAGGTATAACAACTGAGATAAAGGGGCGCGCCATACCTTCATGTTGATGCCTCGGTCCGGACTACACCTCTTTTCTGCCCATGGGGCCCTGCGACCCCTGGTTGGTCTGCCGCCGCAGGTTCGGCCTTCTGCCTCAAAAACCTCCCCTGCAAAGTTCGGTTGCAATCAGGAAATTAAACACGCGTGGACAGACCCCTGTCCGGGGTACAGGTACTTCGGTCTCAAGTACCTGGGGTGTTCGGATTAGCCCGGGCTAATCGGCCGTAATGGCCACCAGGGCGTTGTCCTCGCTCAATTGATGGAACACTCCATCAATCAGCTCCACAGATATGTCCGGATCCTCTTGAGAGGCCGGGTCGAGAGACTGTCCTGAGTCCTCGGGTTGTGGAGGCGGGCTGCTTATGTCCTTAACGGCCCGGCGCAGTTCCTGCGTTGAAGTCATCAGACTAAGTATTTAACAATGGGAACACTAAACAGATGAGAAAGTAAATGCGACCACTTACCCAGCTTGGGGGATTGTGCATAGAGAATCCACCCTGTGGGTTGACGTGGAGAAATTCCTCCTCTTCTCCCTTGTATAAAGTGGACAAGATCTTTAATAGAGCGGCAACTGAATCTGGCCCTTTACGGTCGTAGCAGGTGGCGTCGTCCTCCCCGTTGAAATCCCACATGGGGTGGCTTCTGTACTGAAGCGGCTGCACCCCCCGCATGATGCATTCGGCCATAACTCCGATCATGGTTAGTCCAGAATGGGCTAACAATCTTATTCGGCCCATGAGATAAACGCTGTCCCTGTCACTTTCCCTTTGAGGGCTCCGTGGATGCCAGCTTAGGCGCTTCTTTAAAGGAGCATTATCAAACTCTAGGAGGCCGATCCGGACAGGATCCGGCAGCGGAACGTCTTCTATATAGAACCATTCCAAGGGCCAGTCTTCGGATGCCTTCTTTGGGGTTCTGGACAGATATCCGGTCCCAGCGATGTGCCATACTTCGGCTCCGCCCACTTGATACATTGACCCTTTCTTGGAACGGGGCACGAGGCAAAATAGCTCCTTCCATAGTCCGAAATGAGCTTCAATACCCAAGAACCGCTCGCAGAGGGCTACAAAGCCCGTGATATGCAATACTGAGGCAGGCATGAGATGATGTAGCTGGAGGCCGTAGAACTCCAGCAGCCCCCGGAGAAATGGGTGGATGGGAAATCCGAGCCTCCTTATTAAGTAAGCAACAAGGCACACCCCCTCTCCTTTGGATGGATTAGGGGCATTCTCTGCTTGCTCTCCGCCGTTGTAGACGGCAAGACCGGCTCGGACCGGGACCATATAGGCCGGGGGGAGAAATCCCTGGGTCTGAAGCGTCACTAGCTCTCTATGTGGAGTAGAACATCTCTCCCAATATCCAGGCTTAGGGCTAGGAGGGCGAGAGGAGGAGTTGCGGCGGCTGGCCATGGTGGAATGGACCTTTGTCGGATGTGCTCTGATGAACACTCGTGGAGAGGAGAAGGTGTGGATTGGACCTAAATCCTCATCCCCTTAAAAGGGCAACTCATTTACACGGCTAGGGGTGTGAACATAAAAACACTCAGACTTTTCATATTCGTTTGACACATGGAAAACGACCATTATTGGGCGTAGAAGCCAAGGAGCGCAACATCTACAAGAAACCGGACTTTATTCAAACAGGTACATGGAACTTGGAGGAGGACCCGCCTTGCAATGCCGAAGACAATCTGCGCGCCGGACTCATCGTCATTGAAGCCTGGTTCGGGGGCTACTGAGGGAGTCCTGGATTAGGGGGTGTTCGGATAGCCGAACTATACCTTCAAGCCGGACTCCTGGACTATGAAGATACAAGATTGAAGACTCCGTCCCGTGTCCGAAAGGGATTTTCCTTGGCGTGGAAGGCAATCTTGGCAATACGGATGTTCAGATCTCCTACCATTGTAACCGACTCTATGTAACCCTAACCCTATCCGGTGTCTATATAAACCGGAGGGTTCTAGTCCGTAGGACGACATACACATCAACAATCATACCATAGGCTAGCTTCTAGGGTTTAGCCTCTCTGATCTCGTGGTAGATCAACTCTTGTATTACCCATATCATCAATATTAATCAAGCAGGACGTAGGGTTTTACCTCCATCAAGAGGGCCCGAACCTGGGTAAAACTTCGTGTCCCCTGCCTCCTGTTACCATCCGGCCTAGACGCACAGTTCGGGACCCCCTACCCGAGATCCGCCGGTTTTGACACCGACACCCGCTGTCACCACCATCTGGTCGCATGCGCCACGCCGCACCCCTCCATCCACTTCGCCGCCGCCGGAACCCGCCGGAGGCCGCCGCCCCGTCACCGCCCGACGCTAGCGCCGCCGTCTTTCGTTCGTCATCATCGCTCACTGTGAGCCGCCTTCTTTCTTCCCCTCATTCTGTTAGTTTTTTTCAAATTAAACCGGTTAATCTCGGTTTTATTAAACCGTGCGGTTTTAGTGAAAAACCGGTCTCCGGTTTCTTTTTATTTAACCGTGGTAGTTGTTTTTATTATTTAGTGGTCGTTCACCGTATAGCTGCCGCAGTGAACACTCTCTGGCCTCTCACAGTGCGCCACGTGGCCAGGGACTTGTTTGTGATAGTTTTCTTCACTGTTTAGTCCCTGTAATTAGCAGATTAGTCCCTAAACTTAAAATAGCCACAACTTTTTACTCGTAGGCCCAAATTCGATGAAACCAGCGGAAAATTCTTCGTATTGATTAGATCTATCCAGTAGCATCATGTTTGTAAACTTTTTCCAAATTCAAATTTGAACTTTATTCAGATTTGAATTCGAACTTCAAATGGCCATATCTCCTAAACCGTAGCTCTGATTGATGTGATTCTTTTTGCACCGTGTCACCGTTGCCAAACCCTATCACTTGGACCTATCTCATGATATTTTTCACACATTAGGATCTGTCCATGATAGTTTTACTATTATGCCATGTATGCAATTTAGTGCACATCACATCTTTGCACCCTATGTCACAGGTTGTTTTGCACTTAGGAAATTTCTATGCTAGTTAAGTGTGTTGTATGTTCATTTGGTTTTTCCAAGACTTTTTGCTTTGCACGTTCTTCGTGGTTCTCTGAAATGATTGCTTATGTGAATGCAATGTTTGACTTTATAGATTTTCATCGGAGAGTGACGAATAGTTCTATAAAGTAAATTTCTGAGAGCGATATAATCTTCATCAACTATTACCAGGCAAGTTCACATTTGACCATTCTTCCAATCACCTATGTTTTATATTATGCACTTAGTCCTATTGTGGTAGGATTGCATGGTAGGATGTATTGTTGCCAGATGGCTATGCCGTTAACCTAGTAGTTCATTTGAGGTAGGTCTTGAACCATGTACCTTTGTCACCACCGCGTAAGTTTAATTTTGCCTTGCCAATGTAGACGTGGATTGGGAAGTGTTCATTGTGAGAGATGAGTGACAAAGTAGTAAGTAGAACCAAGATAACTTAATGAACTACCTGGGCAGTATTTGGTTTGAATGGTGGTGAAGTACAGTGGGACCATGCATGGGAAATCCATGGTGGTGCACCACTAGTGGTCCGTCCGCCCAGGCTCAAAGAGATCAATCGTATTCTCATGTCTAGAAGCTTACTTGTGCAGCCACAAGCCAATATGGGCTCTGGCTTAGTTGAGTAGTTAGTGTGACCCCTTCCGGGATGGGCTAGCAGGTGTAGAATGAGTAGGTGTACCGGCCTATCCGTGGGTTAAGGGGGTTAAGGGGGAACATTTTCAAAAGACTATGTCTCGGTCATCCTGTTCTCAAACACCAGGCAGTGCGAGAATTTCAAGGGAGGATCGAGTCTTGTGGGGAAAAGTGCGCAAACCTCTGCAGAGTGTTAAAACCTAATCGATTAGCCGTGTCCCCGGTTACGGACAACTTGAGCATCTAGTAGTGGAAATACTGGGAGATCTCATCACTCTTAATTAAACAGTTGGGTTTTAAATGAAACTTTGGGAATGGATTTAGTTGGGGTTACCAACTCATCCTATGCTATACAGTAGTGGTAGAATAATATCTTTTATTCTAGGGGGAAACTAGCTTTATGCAAAAACTAAACTTAGAGCTTTCCACCAGCCAGATTGCATGTACAAATAGGTTCATTATTCTTATGATGTGACTTTCCAGTACATTCAATGTACTGACCTACAGGGCTGCAACGTCTTATGTTGCAGGGACTTTTCTACGACGAGTAAGAGTTACGTTGTAGGGTTATGGTCTACACTCAACTTGCCGTTGGCGTTGATGGACTCCACACCCTTGTGTTTGTTTCCGCTGAGACTTATGAGGTATATATCAGTTTTACGTTATTTATACATGTGATTTCACTTTGATATATACATTGATGTACTGTGTGTGCCAGCATACCGATCCAGGGATGGCACGGGTACACAGAGGCTTGACCGTTTGAGGTCGGGTCGCTACATGCGGGAGATAAGGGTATGTGATGGGTACTTGGTATGTTGACTTTTGCGTAGACCTCCCCGGCAACGGTGCCAGAAATCCTTCTTGCTACCTCTTTAGCACTGTGTTGGTTTTCCCCGAAGAGGAAGGGATGATGCAGCAAAGTAGCGTAAGTATTTCCCTTAGTTTTTGAGAACCAAGGTATCAATCCAGTAGGAGGCTACGCGCGAGTCTCTCGCACCTGCACAAAACAAATAAATCCTCGCAACCAACGCAAATAGGGGTTGTCAATCCCTATAGGACCACTTACGAGAGTTTGATGTGATAGATATGATAAGATAATGTTTTTGGTATTTTTATGATAAAGATGCAAAGTAAAATAAAGGCAAAGTAAATAGCAAAGTAAATAACTAAGTAGTAGGAGATTGATATGATAAAGATAGACCCGGGGGCCATAGGTTTCACTAGTGGGTTCTCTCGAGAGCATAAGTATTCTACGGTGGGTGAACAAATTACTGTTGAGCAATTAACAGAATTGAGCATAGTTATGAGAATATCTAGGTATGATTATGTATATAGGCATCACGTCTGAGACAAGTAGACCGACTCCTGCCTGCATCTACTACTATTACTCCACTCATCGACCGCTATCCAGCATGCATCTAGAGTATTAATTTAAAAACAAGTAACGCCTTAAGCAAGATGACATGATGTAGAGGGATAGACTCATGCAATATGAAGAAACCCCATCTTGTTATCCTCGATGGCAACAATACAATACGTGCCTTGCTGCCCTTACTGTCACCGGGAAAGGACACCGCAAGATTGAACCCAAAGCTAAGCACTTCTCCCATTGCAAGAAAGATCAATCTAGTAGGCCAAATCAAACTGATAATTCGAAGAGACTTGCAAAGATAACCAATCATACATAAAAGAATTCAGAGAAGATTCAAATATTATTCGTAGATAGACTTGATCATAAACCCACAATTCAACGGTCTCAACAAACACAACGCAAAAAGAAGAATACATCGAATAGTTCTCCACAAGAGAGGGGGAGAACATTGTATTGAGATCCAAAAAGAGAGAAGAAGCCATCTAGCTACTAACTATGGACCCGTAGGTCTGAGGTAAACTACTCACACTTCATCGGAAGGGCTATGGTGTTGATGTATAAGCCCTCTGTGATCGATGCCCCCTCCGGCGGAGCTCCGGAACAGGCCCCAAGATGGGATCTCGTGGATACAGAAAGTTGCGGTGGTGGAATTAGGGTTTTGGCTTTGTATCTGATCGTTTGGGGGTACGTGGGTATATATAGGAGGAAGAAGTACGTGGGTGGAGCAACAGGGGGCCCATGAGGGTGGAGGGCGTGCCTGGGGGGGTAGGCGCGCCCCCTACCTCGTGGCCTCCTGTTACGTGTCTTGACGTAGGGTCCAAGTCTCCTGAGTTGTATTCGATGAGAAAATCACGTTCCCGAAGGTTTCATTCCGTTTGGACTCCGTTTGATATTCCTTTTTCTTCGAAACCCTAAAATAGGCAAAAAACAGCAATTCTGGGCTGGGCCTCCGGTTAATAGGTTAGTCCCAAAAATAATATAAAAGTGGATAATAAAGCCCAATAATGTCCAAAACAGTAGATAACATAGCATGGAGCAATCAAAAATTATAGATACGTTGGAGACGTATCACATCTTTATCACAAAAATACCAAAAATATTATCCTATCATATCTATCGGATCTCACTCTCGTAAGTGACCGTGAAGGGATTGACAACCCCTTATCGAGTTGGTTGCGAGGAGTTATTTGTTTTGTGCAGGTACGAGGGATTCACGCATAGCCTCCTACTGGATTGATACCTTGGTTCTCAAAAACTGAGGGAAATACTTACGCTACTTTGTTGAATCATCCTTTCCTCTTCAAGGAAATCCAACGCAGTGCTCAAGAGGTAGCAAGAAGATTTCTGGCGCTGTTGCCGGGGAGTCTACACAAAAGTCAACATACCAAGTACCCATCACAACCCTTATCTCCCGCATTACATTATTTGCCATTTGCCTCTCGTTTTCCTCTCCCCCACTTCACCCTTTCCGTTTTATTCGCCCTCTCTCTCTATCCTCCCTCTCTTTCTCTATTTGCCTCTTTTTGCCCGCTTTTTGTTTGCTTGTGTGTTGGATTGCTTGCTTGTCATGACGTCTCAAGATAACACTAAATTGTGTGACTTTACCAATACCAACAACAATGATTTTATTAGCACCCCGATTGCTCCTCTTACCGATGCTGAATCTTGTGAAATTAATGCCGCTTTGCTGAATCTTGTCATGAAAGATCCGTTTTCCGGCCTTCCTAGTGAAGATGCCGCTACCCATCTAAATAGCTTCGTTGATTTGTGTGATATGCAAAAGAAGAAAGATGTGGATAATGATATTGTTAAGTTGAAGCTATTTCCTTTTTCTCTTAGAGATCGTGCTAAAGCTTACCGATGTGGATAATGATATTGATTCTTGGAACAAGTGCAAAGATGCTTTTATCTCTAAGTATTTTCCTCCCGCTAAGATCATCTCCCTTAGAACGATATTATGAATTTTAAGCAACTTGATCATGAACATGTTGCACAATCTTGGGATAGGATGAAATTAATGATACGTAATTGCCCTACTCATGGTTTGAATTTGTGGATGATTATACAAAAAATTTATGCCGGATTGAATTTTGCTTCTAAAATCTTTTAGATTCAGTCGCGGGAGGCACTTTTATGGAAATCACTTTAGGAGAAGCTAGTAAAATCCTAGATAATATTATGGTTAATTATTATCAATGGCATACTGAAAGATCTACTAACAAAAAGTTGCATGCGATAGAAGAAATTAATGTCTTGAGTGGAAAGATGTATGAACTTATGAAATTATTTGCTAGTAAGAGTGTTTCCTCTGATCCTAATGATATGCCCTTGTCTACTTTGATTGAGAAAAATAATGAATCTATGGATGTGAATTTTGTTGGTAGGAACAATTTTGGTAACAACGCGTATAGAGGAAATTTTAATCCTAGGCCTTATCCTAGTAATCCCTCTAATAATTATGGTAATTCCTACAAAAATTCTTATGGAAATTATAATAATATGCCCTTTTATTTTGAATCTAATATTAAAGAATTTATTACTTCGCAAAAGAATTTCAATGCTTTGATTGAAGAAAAATTGCTTAAGATTGATGAGTTGGCTAGGAACGTTGATAGAATTTCTCTTGATGTTGATTCTTTGAAACTTAGATCTATTCCACCTAAGCATGATATCAATGAGTCACTCAAATCCATGATAATTTCCATTGATGAGTGCAAAGAAAGAACCGCTAGGATGCGTGCTAAGAAAGATGCCTTTATAAGAGCGTGTTCTTCTAGTTCCTATGAGAATAAAGATGAAGATCTAAAAGTTATTAATGTGTCCCCTATTAAATATTTGTTTTGCAATATGAATCTTGATAATGATTTGACTGAATATGATCCACTTTACCTAGAAGGCGTTCCAAAAATTCAGAGTTTTTAGATCTTGATGCTAAATTTGATGAAAGTGGGATTGAAGAAATTAAAACCCTAGATGTTGATAAACCCACTATGTTGGATTTCAAGGAATTTAATTATGAAAATTGCTCTTTGATTGATTGTATTTCCTTGTTGCAATCCATGCTAAATTCTCCGCATGCTTATAGTCAAAATAAAGCATTTACTAAACATATCGTTAATGCCTTGATGCAATCTTATGAAGAAAAACTTGAGTTGGGAGTTTCTATCCCTAGAAAACTTTATGATGAGTGGGAACCAACTATTAAAATTAAGATTAAATATCATGAGTTCTATGCTTTATGTGATTTCGGTGCTAGTGTTTCCACGATTCCAAAGAGTTTGTGTGATTTGTTAGGTTTCCATGATTTTGATGATTGCTCTCTAAACTTGCATGTTGCGTATTCCACTATTAAGAAACCAATGGGAAGAATTAATGATGTTCTTATTATCGCAAATAGGAATTATGTGCCCGTAGATTTTATTGTTCTTGACATAGATTGCAATCCTTCATGTCCTATTATTCTTGGTAGACCTTTCCTTAGAACGATTGGTGCAATTATTGATATGAAGGAAGGAAATATTAGATTCCAATTTCCGTTAAGGAAAGGCATGGAACACTTTCATAGAAAGAAAATTAAATTACCTTATGAATATATTATGAGAGCCACTTATGCATTGCCTACCAAAGATGGCAATACCTAGATCTATCCTTGCTTTTTATGCCTAGCTAGGGGCATTAAACGATAGCGCTTGTTGGGAGGCAACCCAATTTTATTTTTATTCCTTGCTTTTTGCTCCTGTTTAGTAATAAATAATTTACCTGGCCTCTGTTTTGGTTGTGTTTTTTGTGTTTAATTAGAGTTTGTGCCAAGTAGAACCATTGAGAAGACTTGGGGAAAGTCTTGATATCTTGCTGTAAAAAACAGAAACTTTAGCGCTCACGAGAACTGCTGCAATTTTTATTTGGAAAGTGCTATTTAGTTAATTCTTTTTGAATATGATTAATAGATAAATTCCTCACGTCCAGAAATTTATTTTAGAATTTTTGGAGCTCCAGATCTTGCGCTAGCTACAGATTACTACAGACTGTTCTGTTTTTGACAGATTCTGTTTTTCGTGTGTTGTTTGCTTATTTTGATGAATCTATGGATAGTAAAATAGTTTATAAACCATAGAGAAGTTGGAATACAGTAGGTTTAACACCAATATAAATAAATAATGAGTTCATTACAGTACCTTGAAGTGGTGTTTTTTTTTACTTTCGCTAACGGAGCTCATGAGATTTTCTACTTTAAGTTTTGTGTTGTGAAGTTTTCAAGTTTTGGGTAAAGATTTGATGGATTATGGAACAAGGAGTGGAAAGAGCCTAAGCTTGGGGATGACCATGGCACCCCCAAGATAATATAAGGACACCTAAAAGCCAAAGCTTGGGGATGCCCCGGAAGGCATCCCCTCTTTCGTCTACTTCTATCGGTAACTTTACTTGGAGCTATATTTTTATTCACCACATGAATTGTGTTTTGCTTGGAGCGTCTTGTATGATTTGAGTCTTTGCTTTTTAGTTTTCCACAATCATCCTTTCTGTACACACCTTTTGAGAGAGCCATACATGATTAGGAATTTGTTAGAATACTCTTTGTGCTTCACTTATATCATTTGAGTTATATAGTTTTGCTCTAGTACTTCACTTATATTTTTTTTAGAGCACGGTGGTGGAATTGTTTTATAGAAACTATTGATCTCTCATGCTTCACTTAGATTATTTTGAGAGTCTTAAATAGCACGGTAATTTGCTTAAATAATCCTAATATGCTTGGTATTCAAGAATAGTAAAAACTTACTTATGACTGTGTTGAATGCTATGAGAAGTTTGATGCTTGATAATTGTTTTGACACATGAAGATGGTGATATTAAAGTTGTGCTAGTTGAGTAGTTGTGAATTTGAGAAATACTTGTGTTAAAGTTTGTGATTCCTGTAGCATGCACGTATGGTGAACCGTTATGTGATGAAGTCGGAGCATGATTTATTTTTTGATTGTCTTCCTTATGAGTGGCGGTCGGGGACGAGCGATGGTCTTTTCCTACCAATATATCCCCCTAGGAGCATGCGCGTAATACTTTGCTTTGATAACTTGTAGATTTTTGCAATAAGTATATGAGTTATTTATGACTAATGTTGAGTCGATGGATTATACGCACTTTTCTTCCTTCCACCATTGCTAGCCTCTCTAAATACCGCGCACCTTTCGCCGGTATCATACACCCACCATATACCTTCCTCAAAACAGCCACCATACCTACCTATTATGGCATTTCCATAGCCATTCCGAGATATATTGCCATGCAACTTTCCATCGTTCTGTTTATTATGACACACTCCATCATTGTCATGTTGCTTAGCATGATCATGTAGTTGACATTGTATTTGTGGAAAAGCCACCATTCATAATTCTTCCATGCGTGTCACTCTTGATTCATTACATATCCCGGTACACCGCCGGAGGCATTCATATAGAGTCATATTTTGTTCTAAGTATCGAGTTGTAATTATTGAGTCGTAAGAAAATAAAAGTGTGATGATCATCATTATTAGAGCATTGTCCCAGTGAGGAAAGGATGATGGAGACTATGATTCCCCCACAAGTCGGGATGAGACTCCGGACGAAAAATAAAAAAATAGAAAAGGGAAAGAAAAGAGGCCATAAAAAAGGAGAAAAGGCCCAAATAAATAAAAAAAGGAGAGAAGGGACAATGTTACTATCCTTTACCACACTTGTGCTTCAAAGTAGCACCATGATATTCATGATAGAGAGTCTCTCATTTCGTCACTTTCATATACTAGTGGGAATTTTTCATTATAGACCTTGGCTTGTATATTCCAATGATGGGCTTCCTCAAAATGCCCTAGGTCTTCATGAGCAAGCAAGTTGGATGCACACCCACTTAGTTTCTTTTGTTGAGCTTTCATATACTTATAGCTATAGTGCATCTGTTGCATGGCAATCCCTACTCACTCACATTGATATCTATTGATGGGCATCTCCATAGCCCGCTGATACGCCTAGTTGATGGGAGACTATCTTCTCCCTTTTTGTCTTCTCCACAACCACCATTCTATTCCACATATAGTGTTATATCCATGGCTCACGCTCATGTATTGCGTGAAGATTGAACAAGTTTGAGAATATCAAAAGTATGAAACAATTGCTTGGCTTGTCATCAGGGTTGTGCATGATTTAAATATTTTGTGTTGTGAAGATAGAGCATAGCCAGACTATATGATTTTGTAGGGATAACTTTCTTTGGCCATGTTATTTTGAGAAGACATGATTGCTTTGTTAGTATGCTTGAAGTATTATTATTTTTATGTCAATATTAAACTTTTATCTTGAATCTTTCGGATCTGAATATTCATACCACAATTAAGAAGAATTACATTAAAATTATGCCAAGTAGCACTTCACATCAAAAATTATCTTTTTTATCATTTACCTACTCGAGGACGAGCAGGAATTAACCTTGGGGATGCTTGATACGTCTCCAATGTATCTATAATTTTTGATTGATCCATGCTATATTATCTACTGTTTTGGACATTATTGGGCTTTATTATCCACTTTTATATTTTTTGGGACTAACCTATTAACCGCAGGCCCAGCCCAGAATTGTTGTTTTTTTGCCTATTTTAGAGTTTCGAAGAAAAGGAATATCAAACGGAGTCCAAATGGAATGAAACCTTCGGGAACGTGATTTTCTCACCGAACATGATCCAGGAGACTTGGACCCTACGTCAAGAAATAAAGGAGGAGGCCACGAGGTAGGGGGCGCGCCTACCCCCCCCCCCAGGCGCGCCCTCAAGCCTCGTGTCCCCCCTGTTGTCCACCGACGTACTCCTTCCTCCTATATATACCTACGTACCCCCAAACGATCAGATACGGAGCCAAAACCCTAATTCCACCGCCATAACTTTCTGTATCCATGAGATCCCATCTTGGGGCCTGTTTCGGAGCTCCACCGGAGGGGGCATCCATCACGGAGGGCTTCTACATCAACACCATAGCCTCTCCGATGAAGTGTGAGTAGTTTACCTCAGACCTTCGGGTCCATAGTTATTAGCTAGATGGCTTCTTCTCTCTTTTTGGATCTCAATACAATGTTCTCCCCCTCTCTCGTGGAGATCTATTTGATGTAATCTTCTTTTTGCGGTGTGTTTGTTGAGACCGATGAATTGTGGGTTTATGATCAAGATTATCTATGAACAATATTTGAATCTTCTCTGAATTCTTTTATGTATGATTGGTTATCTTTGCAAGTCTCCTCGAATTATCAGTTTGGTTTGGCCTACTAGATTGATCTTTCTTGCAATGGGAGAAGTGCTTAGCTTTGGGTTCAATCTTGCAGTGTCCTTTCCCAGTGACAGTAGGGGCAGCAAGGCACGTATTGTATTGTTGCCATCGAGGATAACAAGATGGGGTTTGTATCACATTGCATGAATTTATCCCTCTACATCATGTCATCTTGCTTAAGGCGTTACTCTGTTTTCATGAACTTAATACTCTAGATGCATGCTGGATAGCGGTCGATGAGTGGAGTAATAGTAGTAGATGCAGGCAGGAGTCGGTAGGCAGGAACTCAATGGCCCACTTGGCAATCCGGCCCGTAGCATCGCGATTGTTTATTATGTCATTGAGTGGTACTTTGGAAGCCATCGTCATCAAGCACTCTTGGAAGTAGTGTCGTAGATTCCGGGATGCCATGAAGACCGCATATGCTATCTTTTGGTAATGAGGGTACCGGGATTTGCATGGTGTGAGGATAGTGGATATGTAGTATACCGGTTTCTGAAGTGGGAACTTGTGTCCGTCCTCCTTTCGCTCAATGATGAGCACTGCGCTCACTACCTGGTGTGTTGCAGAGATGTATAATAACATCGGTTCGCTGACGTTCAGCGTGGCCAGGATTGGGTTGTTTGCTAAAAGAGCCTTTATTTCTTCCAGTCCGGCCGTTGCCGCATCCGTCCACTCGAAGTGGTCGATGCGTTGGAGAAGGTGATAAAGTGGTAATGATTTTTCTCCTAGTCTGGAGATAAAGCGGCTTAAATCTGCCACGCATCTGACTAGTTTTTGGACCCGTTTAAGGTCTGTTGGTGTAGCCAATTGTGACAAATCTCGGATTTTGGCTGGATTTGCCTCAATTCCTCTATTGGAAACGATGAAGCCCAGCGGTTTTCCAGCGGGAACGCTGAAAACACACTTTTCTGGATTGAGCTTGATGTCATATGTCCGGAGGTTGTCGAATGTGAGACGCAGGTCATCTATTAATGACTCTACGTGTTTAGTCTTGATGACGACGACATCCACATATGCTTCAATTGTCTTGCCTATTTTTTTTCCAGGCATGTTTGAATCATGCGTTGGTAGGTGGCACCAGTGTTTTTAAGCCCAAAGGGCATAGTGTTGAAGCAGAAAGGCCCGTATGGGGTAATGAATGTCGTTGCGGCTTGATCAGACTCCTTCATTTTGATTTCATGGTATCCGGAGTATGCGTCGAGGAAACACATTGAGTCATGTCTTGCCATAGCGTTAATAATCTGATCGATGCAGGGGAGGGGGAAGGATCCTTAGGGCAAGCCTTATTGAGGTCTTTGAAATCGACGCATAGGCGCCAAGATTTATCCTTCTTAGGCACCATCACCAGGTTTGCTAGCAAGTCCGGGTGTTTTATTTCTCGGATGAATCCAACCTCGATTAACTTGGCTAGCTCCTCCCCCATAGCTTGTCGTTTGGGTTTGAAAAAGTGCCACATTGTTTGCTTGACCGGCTTATATCCCTTCAATATATTGAGGTTGTGTTCGGCCAACCTGCGTGGGATTCCTGGCATATCAGAAGGGTGCCAGGCGAATATGTCCCAGTTCTCGCACAGGAATGCTCGTAGTGCAGCGTTAACCATTGGGTCCAGCTGTGCCCCGATGGAAGCTATCTTTTTAGGGTCCGTCGGGTGGACTTGAAATTTGACTATTTCGTCTGCTGGTTTAAAGGAGGTGGATTTGGGCCGCTTATCAAGGATTACGTCGTCTCTGTCCACCGTAGAGCGTAGTGCGGTTACCTCTTCGGCCGCGAGGGCCTCGGACAGTGCCTCGAGAGCCAAGGATGTGGTTTTGTTTTCGGCGCGGAGGGCTATGTACGGATCACTCACGAGAGTGATAATACCATTGGGCCCGGGCATCTTGAGCTTCACATACCCGTAATGAGGTATAGCTTGAAAGCGTGTGAATGCATCTCGCCCCAACAGGGCGTGATATCCATTGTTGAATGGAGCCACTTGGAAGGTTATCTCTTCGGACCGATAGTTCTCCGGCGTGCCGAATACCATGTTGAGTGTAATTTTCCCCGCGCAACGCGCCTCCCGACTGGGAATGATTCCCCGAAAGGTCGTATTACTTTGCTCGATGCGGCTCCTGTCTATTTCCATTTTATTTAGTGTGTCCTCGTAGACGAGGTTTAGTCCGCTACTGTCGTCCATGAGCACTTTAGTGAGCCAAAAGCCATCCACAATTGGATTGAGGACCAAGGCGGCTGGTGCCCGGACTGACCGGAATTTTTGTTTGCCACTGGCGTTGAAAGTTATGGTCGTGTCGTTCCAGGGTTTATAGTTGCGACTTGGTAGACTTCGGCGAGGTCGCGGAGTGCCCTCTTGCGCCGATTGTTTGAAGCGAAAGTCTCGAAGACCGTCAATACTATGAGGTCGTCGTCCTTCGGGGGGTGTTGCTCTGAGGTGTTTTTGGTGAGGATATCCTCGCCGCTCTTGGCCACTTGCCGGAGTATCCAACATGCTCTAAGGCTGTGGGTTCGTACGGTATCCGGTGTCATGTGTATTTTGCCTGGCCTATCGAGCCATCCCTCAAGAACGGTTCCGCATCCCGTAATGGGCTTAGTTTTCTTCACTATGGGGTCGGGTGCCCCACGGGGGTGCATCCTTCTTGCTCGCCAGAGGGGTCGAGTGGAGACCGGTGGTTCCCAGCGAACTGTCTGAGTTTTCCAGGGGCTTTCCATTGCGCGGTACTTCTGTACTATGGTTGCCAAGTCAGCGAAGTGTGATACGCGGCGGCGGTTGATGGCGTTGAGGATTCCTTCATCCGTGCAATTAATGCAGAATATTGAAATCGTGTCTTCATCACGGCAAACTTTAATCTTGTCTTTGACAAGGAGGAATCTGGCCCAAAAGTGATGGACTGTTTCCTGAGACTGTTGTTGTTGGGGAACGCGGTAATTTCAAAAAAATTCCTACGCACATGCAAGATCATGGTGATGCATAGCAACGAGAGGGGAGAGTATCGTCTACATACCCTTGTAGACCATAAGCGGAAGCGTTATGACAATGCGGTTGATGTAGTCGTACATCTTCACGATCGACTGATCTAGTACCAAAGACACGGCACCTCCGCGATCTGCACACGTTCACCTCGGTGACGTCCCGCGAACTCACGATCTAGTAGAGCTTCGTGGGAGAGTTTCGTCAGCACGACGACATGACAACGATGATGATGTTGCTATCGGAACAGGGCCTCGCCTAAGCACTGCTACGATATAACCGAGGTGGATTATGGTGGAGGGGGCACCGCACACGGCTAAAGATCAATGATCAACTTGTGTGTCCATGGGGTGCCCCCTCCCCCATATATAAAGGAGTGGAGGAGGGGGAGGGCCGGCCCTCTTTATGGTGCACCCTAGGGGAGTCCTACTCCCTCCGGGAGTAGGATTCCCCCCTTTCCTAGTAGAAGTAGGAGCCCTTCCAAGTAGGAGTAGGAGAAGAAGGAAGCATGAGAGAGGGAGGAAGGAAACGAGGGCCGGCCCCCTCCCAATTCGGATTGGGCTTGGGGGCGCGCCTCCCTCTTTTCCCTTCCCTCTCCTCTATTACACTAGAGCCCAATAAGGCCCATATACTCCCCGGGGAGTTCCGGTAACCTCCCGATACTCCAAAAAAATGCTCGAACCACTCGGAACCATTCCGATGTCCAAATATAGGATTCCAATATATCGATCTTTATGCCTCGACCATTTTGGACTCCTCGTCATGTCCGTGATCAAATCCGGGACTCCGAACTACCTTCAGTACATCAAAACACATAAACTCGTAATACCGATCGTCACCGAACGTTAAGCGTGCAGACACTACGGGTTCGAGAACTATGTAGACATGACCGAGACTCATCTTCGGTCAATAACCAATAGCGGGACCTGGATGCTCATATTGGTTCCTACATATTCTATGAAGATCTTTATCGGTCAAACCGCATAACAGCATACTTTGTTCCCTTTGTCATAGGTATGTTACTTGCCCGAGATTCGATCGTCGGTATCTCAATACCTAGTTCAATCGTGTTACTGGCAAGTCTCTTTACTCATTTTGTAATGCAACATCCTGTAACTAACTCATTAGTCACATTGCTTGCAAGGCTTATAGTGATGTGCATTACCGAGAGGGCCCAGAGATACCTCTCTGAGAGGGCCCTGAGATACCTCTCCGACAATCGGAGTGACAAATCATAATCTCGATCCATGCCAACTCAACAAACACCATCGAAGACACCTGTAGAGCACCTTTATAATCACCCAGTTACGATGTGACGTTTGGTAGCACACAAAGTGTTCCTCCGGTATTCGGGAGTTGCATGATCTCATAGTCATAGGAACATGTATATTTATGGAGAAAACAATAGCAACAAACTAAACGATCATCGTGCTAAGCTAACGGATGGGTCAAGTCAATCACATCATTCTCTAATGATGTGATCCCGTTAATCAAATGACAACTCATGTCTATGGTTAGGAAACATAACCATCATTGATTCAACGAGCTAGTCAAGTAGAGGCCAACTAGTGACACTCTGTTTGTGTATGTATTCACACATGTACTAAGTTTCCGGTTAATACAATTCTATCATGAATAATAAACATTTATCATGATATAAGGAAATATAAATAAGAACTTTATTATTGCCTCTAGGGCATATTTCCTTCAGTCTCCCACTTGCACTAGAGTCAATAATCTAGATTACATTGTAAAGATTCTAACACCCAAGGAGTCTTGGTGTTGATCATGTTTTGCTCGTGAGAGAGGCTTAGTCAACGGGTGTGCATGATGTCTACTACACAACCTTCTTCTTGTAGACGTCGTTGGGCCTCCAAGTGCAAAGGTTTGTAGGACAGTAGCAAATTTCCCTCAAGTGGATGACCTAAGGTTTATCAATCCGTAGGAGGCGTAGGATGAAGATGGTCTCTCTCAAGCAACCCTGCAACCAAATAACAAAGAGTATCTTATGTCCCCAACACACCCAATACAATGGTAAATTGTATAGGTGCACTAGTTCGGTGAAGAGATGGTGATACAAGTGGTATATGGATGGTAGATAAAGGTATTTGTAATCTGAAAATATAAAAACAGCAAGTGAGCGTAAACGGTATTGCAATGCTAGGAAACAAGGCCTAGGGTTCATACTTTCACTAGTTCAAGTCCTCTCAACAATAATAACATAATTGGATCACATAACTATCCCTCAACATGCAACAAAGAGTCACTCCAAAGTCACTAATAGCGGAGAACGAACGAAGAGATTATGCTAGGGTATGAAACCACCTCAAAGTTATTCTTTCCAATCAATCCGTTGGGCTATTCCTATAAGTGTCACAAACAGCCCTAGAGTTCGTACTAGAATAACACCTTAAGACACAAATCAACCAAAACCCTAATGTCACCTAGATACTCCAATGTCACCTCAAGTATCCGTGGGTATGATTATACGATTTGCATCACACAATCTCAGATTCATCTATTCAACCAACATAAAGGACCTCAAAGAGTGCCCCAAAGTTCTACCGGAGAATCACGATGAAAACGTGTGCCAACCCCTATGCACAGGTTCATGGGCGGAACCCGCAAGTTGATCACCAAAACATACATCAAGTGAATCACGTGATATCCCATTGTCACCATAGATATCCACGGCAAGACATACATCAAGTGTTCTCAAATCTTTAAAGACTCAATCCGATAGGATTACTTCAAAGGGGAAACTCAATTCATTACAAGAGAGAAGAGGGGGAGGAGAAACATAAGATCCAACTATAATAGCAAAGCTCGTGATACATCAAGATCGTGCCAACTCAAGAACACGAGAGAGAGATCAAACACATAGCTACTGGTACATACCCTCAGCCCCGAGGGAGAACTACTCCCTTCTTGTCATGGAGAGCACCGGGATGATGAAGATGGCCACTGGTAAGGGTTCCCCCCTCCGGCAGGGTGCCGGAACAGGGTCTCGATTGACTTTTGGTGGCTACAAAGGCTTCTGGCAGCAGAACTTCAAATCTATCTTGCGTTCTGGAAGTTTTAGGTCATGTATGTATATATGGGTGCAGGAGGTACGTTAGGGGATCCATGAGGGCCCCACGAGACAAGGGGGAGCGCCCTAGGGGGGGCGCGCCCCACCCTCGTGAGCACCTCGTTCCTTCTTTAACGTGGGGTCCAAGTCTATCAGGTGTGTTTCGTTGCAAAAATAACTTCTCTAGTTGATTTCGTTTCGTTTCGACTCCGTTTGATATTCCTTTTCTTCGAAACACTGAAATAGGCATAAAACAACAAATCTGGGCTGGGCCTCCGGTTAATAGGTTAGTCCCAAAAATAATATAAAAGTGGAAAATAATGCCCAATATTGCCCGAAACAGTAGATAATATAGCATGGAGCAATCAAAAATTATAGATACGTTGGAGACGTATCAAGCATCCCCAAACTTAATTCCTGCTCATCCTCGAGTAGGCAAATGATAAAAAAAAAGATAATTTTTGATGTGGAATGCTAGTTGGCATAATTTCAATGTAATTCTTCTTAATTATGGTATGAATATTCAGATCCATAAGATTCAAGACAAAAGTTTAATATTGACATAAAAATAATAATACTTCAAGCATACTAACAAAGCAATTATGTCTTCTCAAAATAGCATGGCCAAAGAAAGTTATCCCTACAAAATCATATAGTCTGGCTATGCTCTATCTTCACCACACAAAATATTTAAATCATGCACAACCCCGATGACAAGCCAAGCAATTGTTTCATACTTTTGATGTTCTCAAACTTTTTTCAATCTTCACGCAATACATGAGCGTGAGCCATGGACATAGCACTATAGGTGGAATAGAGTGGTGGTTGTGGAGAAGATAAAAAAGGGGGGAGATAGTCTCACATCAACTAGGCGTATCAACGGGCTATGGAGATGCCCATCAATAGATATCAATGTGAGTGAGTAGGGATTGCCATGCAAGCTATAAGTATATGAAAGCTCAACAAAAGAAACTAGTGGGTGTGCATCCAACTCGCTTGCTCACGAAGACCTAGGGAATTTTGAGCAAGCCCATCATTGGAATATACAAGCCAAGTTCTATAATGAAAGATTCCCACTAGTATATGAAAGTGACAACATAGGAGACTCTCTATCATGAAGATCATGGTGCTACTTTGAAGCACAAGTGTGGTAAAAGGATAGTACCATTGCCCCCCCCCTTTTTGGCCTTTCTTTTTTTGGCCTTTTTTTTCTTTGGCCTTCCTTTTTTTATGGCCTTTCTCTCTTCTATTTTGGGACAATGCTCTATTGAATGATGATCATCACACTTCTATTTATTTACAACTCAATGATACAACTCGATACTAGAACAAAGTATGACTCTATATGAATGCCTCCGGCGGTGTACCGGGATATGCAATGAATCAAGAGTGACAAGTATGAAAGAATCATGAACAGTGGCTTTGCCACACATACTATGTCAACTACATGATCATGCTAAGCAATATGACAATGATGAATGTGTCATGATGAACGGAATGGTGGAAAGTTGCATGGCAATATATCTCGGAATGGCTATGGAAATGCCATAATAGGTAGGTATGGTGGCTGTTTTGAGGAAGGTATATGGTGGGTGTATGGTACCGGTGAAAGTTGTGCGGTACTAGAGAGGCTAGCAATGGTGGAAGGGTGAGAGTGCGTATAATCCATGGACTCAACATTAGTCATAAAGAACTCACATACTTATTGCAAAAATCTATTAGTTATCGAAACAAAGTACTAGGCGCATGCTCCTAGGGGGATAGATTGGTAGGAAAAGACCATCGCTCGTCCCCGACCGCCACTCATAAGGAAGACAATCAATAAATAAATCATGCTCCGACTTCCTCACATAACGGTTCACCATACGTGCATGCTACGGGAATCACAAACTTCAACACAAGTATTTCTCAAATTCATAACCACTCAACTAGCATGACTCTAATATCACCATCTCCATATCTCAAAACAATTATCAAGTATCAAACTTCTCATAGTATTCAACACACTCATAAGAGAACTTTATTATTCTTGAATACCTAGCATATTAGGATTTTAAGAAAATTACCATGCTATTTAAGACTCTCAAAATAATCTAAGTGAAGCATGAGAGTTCATCTATAAAACTACCACCATGCTCTAAAAGATATAAGTGAAGCACTAGAGCATCGACAAACTACTCCGAAAGATATAAGTGAAGATCAATGAGTAGTTGAATAATTATGCAACCATGTGAAGACTCTCTAACATTTAATAATTTCAGATCTTGGTATTTTATTCAAAAAGCAAGCAAAGCAAAACAAAATGGCATCTACGAATAGCAAACATTATGTGAAGAAGCAAAAAACTTAGGATCAACCGATACTAACCGATAGTTGTTGAAGAAGAAAGGTGGGATGCCAAACGGGGCATCCCCAAGCTTAGACGCTTGAGACTTCTTGAAATATTATCTTGGGGTGCCTTGGGCATCCCCAAGCTTGAGCTTTTGTGTCTCCTTAATTCCTCTCATATCACGGTCTCTCTAAATCTCAAAAGCTTCATCCACACAAAACTCAACAAGGACTCATGAGATAAGTTAGTATAAACCATTGCAAAAACCTTATCATACTCTACTGTAGCAAATCACTGAAATTATTATTCAACATTGCATACTAAATGCCTCTGCATATTTAATAGTCCTATCCTCAAATAGAATCATTAAAGAAGCAAACATATGCAAACAATGAAACATAACAGCAATCTGCCTAAACAGGATAGTCTGTAAAGAATGCCGCAACATCCATACTTCCCTAGCTCCAAAAATTATGAAAGAAAATTCCCACTGTAGTAAATTTATCAGAGCTTCATATTCAAAAGGTTTCAACATTTTATCACATTCTGACTTCTCTAGGGAATTATTGCAACAACGGTAAACATTCTGTTTTCAAACAGCAATATGTATACTTGTAACATAGGCATAGTAAAGGCTATCAGTGCCACTTTTATTGAAATAAAAGATGCAAAACATTGTTCTAAATAACAGCAAGAAATTCCTAACAAAATAAATTGACGCTCCAAGCAAAACACATATCATGTGGTGAATAAAAATATAGCTCCAAGTAAAGTTACCGATGAACGAAGACGAAAGATGGGATGCCTTCCGGGGCATCCCCAAGCTTAGGCTCTTGGTTGTCCTTGGATATTACCTTGGGGTGCCTTGGTAATCCCCAAGCTTAGGCTCTTGCCACTCCCTATTCCATAGTCCATCGAAGCTTTACCCAAAACTTGAAAACTTCACAACACAAAACTTAAAGTATAAAACTCGTAAGCTCCGTTAGTATAAGAAAATAAATCACCACTTCAAGGTACTGTAATGAACTCATTACTTATTTATATTAGTGTTAAAACTAATGTATTCCAACTTATCTATGGTTTATAAACTATTTTACTAACCATAGATTCATCAAAATAAGCAAACAACACGCGAAAAACAGAATCTGTCAAAAACAGAACAGTCTGTAGTAATCTGGATCAAACGTATACTTATGGAACTCATAAAATTCTCAAATAAATTGCTGTACCTGAGGAATTTATCTATTAATCATCTGCAAAAATAATTAACTAAATATCCCTCTCCAATAAAAAATGGCAGCAATCCTCGTGAGCCCTAAAGTTTCTATTTTTTACAGCATGATCACAAAGACTTTCCCCAAGTCTTCCCAAAGGTTCTACTTGGCACAAACACTAATTAAAAGCATAAAACCACATCTAAACAGAGGCTAGATGAATTATTTATTACTAAATAGGAACAAAAAGCAAGAAACAAAAATAAAATTGGGTTGCCTCCGAACAAGCGCTATCGTTTAACGCCCCTAGCTAGGCATGATGATTTCAATGATGCTCACATAAAAGATAAGAATTGTAACATAAAGAGAGCATCATGACGAATATGACTAGCACATTTAAGCCTAACCCTCTTCCTATGCATAGGGATTTTGTGATCAAACAACTTGTGGGAACAATAATCAACTAGCATAGGAGGGAAAAACAAGCATAACTTCGAAACTTTAAGCACATAGAGAGGAAACTTGATATTATTGCAACTCCTACAAGCATATATTCCTCCCTCATAATAATTTTCAGTAGAATCATGAATGAATTTAACAATATAACAAGCACCTAAAGTTTTATTTTCATGATCTACTAGCATAGAAATTTTATTACTCTCCACATAAGCAAAATTCTTCTCATCAATAGTAGTGGGAGCAAACTCAACGAAATAACTATCATGGGATTGAAAATTGAAATCAAGATGACAAGTTTCATTGTTACCATTACTCTTTAAAGCATACATGTCATCACAATAATCATCATAGATAGGAGGCATGCTTTCATCATAATAAATTTGCTCATCAAAACTTGGGGGACAAAAAATATCATCTTCATCAAACATAGCTTCGCCAATCTTGTGGCTTTGCATATCATTAGCATCATGGATATTCAAGGAATTCATACTAACAACATTGCAATCATGCTCATCATTCAAATATTTAGTGCCAAACATTTTATAGATTTCTTCTTCTAGCACTTAAGCACAATTATCCTTTCCATCATACTCACGAAAGACATTAAAAAGGTGAAGCGTATGAGACAAACTCAATTCCATTTTTTTATAGTTTTCTTTTATAAACTAAACTAGTGATAAAACAAGAAACTAAAAGAATCGATTGCAAGATCTAAAGATATACCTTCAAGCGCTAACCTCCCCGGCAACGACGCCAGAAAAGAGCTTGATGTGTACTACACAACCTTCTTCTTGTAGACGTTGTTGGGCCTCCAAGTGCAGAGGTTTGTAGGACAGTAGCAAATTTCCCTCAAGTGGATGACCTAAGGTTTATCAATCCGTAGGAGGCATAGGATGAAGATGGTCTCTCTCAAGCAACCCTGCAACCAAATAACAAAGAGTCTCTTGTGTCCCCAACACACCCAATACAATGGTAAATTGTATAGGTGCACTAGTTCGGCGAAGAGATGGTGACACAAGTGGTATATGGATGGTAGATAAAGGTATTTGTAATCTGAAAATATAAAAACAGCAAGGTAACTAATGGTAAAAGTGAGCGTAAACGGTATTGCAATGCTAGGAAACAAGGCCTAGGGTTCATACTTTCACTAGTGCAAGTCCTCTCAACAATAATAACATAATTGGATCACATAACTATCCCTCAACATGCAACAAAGAGTCACTCCAAAGTCACTAATAGCGGAGAACGAATGAAGAGACTATGGTAGGGTACGAAACCACATCAAAGTTATTCTTTCCAATCAATCCGTTGGGCTATTCCTATAAGTGTCACAAATAGCCCTAGAGTTCGTACTAGAATAACACCTTAAGACACAAATCAACCAAAACCCTAATGTCACCTAGATACTCCAATGTCACCTCAAGTATCCGTGGGTATGATTATACGATTTGCATCACAGAATCTCAGATTCATCTATTCAACCAACACAAAGGGCCTCAAAGAGTGCCCCAAAGTTCTACCGGAGAATCACGACGAAAACGTGTGCCAACCCCTATGCATAGGTTCATGGGCGGAACCCGCAAGTTGATCACCAAAACATACATCAAGTGAATCACGTGATATCCCATTGTCACCACAGATATCCATGGCAAGACATACATCAAGTGTTCTCAAATCTTTAAAGACTCAATCCGATAGGATTACTTCAAAGGGGAAACTCAATTCATTACAAGAGAGAAGAGGGGGAGGAGAAACATAAGATCCAACTATAATAGCAAAGCTCGTGATACATCAAGATCGTGCCAACTCAAGAACACGAGAGAGAGATCAAACACATAGCTACTGGTACATACCCTCAGCCCCGAGGGAGAACTACTCCCTTCTCGTCATGGAGAGCACCGGGATGATGAAGATGGCCATGGTATGGTTTCCCCCCCTCCGGCAGGGTGCCGGGACAGGGTCCCGATTGACTTTTGGTGGCTACAAAGGCTTGCGGCGGCGGAACTCCAAATCTAATCTCCGTTCTGGAAGTTTTAGGGTATGACGATATATATGGGTGCAGGAAGTACGTCGGAGGAGCCACGGAGGCCCCACGAGGCAGGGGGCGCGCCCCACCCTCGTGAGCACCTCCCGTATCTCCTGACGTGGAGTCCAAGTCTATCCGGTGGCTTTCGTTCGAAAAATAACTTCTCCAGTTGATTTCGTTCCGTTTCGACTCCGTTTGATATTCCTTTTCTTCGAAACACTGAAATAGGCATAAAACAACAAATCTGGGCTGGGCCTCCGGTTAATAGGTTAGTCCCAAAAATAATATAAAAGTGGAAAATAATGCCCAATATTGCCCGAAACAGTAGATAATATAGCATGGAGCAATCAAAAATTATAGATACGTTGGAGACGTATCAAGCATCCCCAAACTTAATTCCTGCTCATCCTCGAGTAGGCAAATGATAAAAAAAAAGAAGATAATTTTTGATGTGGAATGCTAGTTGGCATAATTTCAATGTAATTCTTCTTAATTATGGTATGAATATTCAGATCCATAAGATTCAAGACAAAAGTTTAATATTGACATAAAAATAATAATACTTCAAGCATACTAACAAAGCAATTATGTCTTCTCAAAATAGCATGGCCAAAGAAAGTTATCCCTACAAAATCATATAGTCCGGCTATGCTCTATCTTCACCACACAAAATATTTAAATCATGCACAACCCCGATGACAAGCCAAGCAATTGTTTCATACTTTTGATGTTCTCAAACTTTTTTCAATCTTCACGCAATACATGAGCGTGAGCCATGGACATAGCACTATAGGTGGAATAGAGTGGT
>NC_053028.1:566513079-566552105 GCF_003073215.2 Triticum urartu
GGGGCGGATGAGGGTATACATCCTTGCGGTTGGGAGGTTGTAAATCCTAGCTGCGGGGATCTGCACCGCCGTTCGTCATCGACTCTACTTCCGCTGCGCTACGAGTCGGTAACGAAAAAGATCAAACCATGTATGCAGTCTCCATAGTGGTCCTGGGCTGGTGCGTAGGTCAGAATTTTTTTGTTTTCTTCTGCGTTACCCTATAGTGGCATCATGAGCCATGCTATGCGTAGATGCAGGATGCGATCTAGAATACATAGAGATGTATGGGTATTGCATAATATAATTAGGTAGTAGATGAGATCTATTGCTGAAAATTATTTATGCGGGTGACAGATGAAATCTGTTACTCGATGTTCTTGTTGCTTCCCTGGAATTTGCATATTTCTGATCTTGATAACAGTATGGTGGAGTTTCAATGTTCTGGCAATCCGTGATCCTGATTGATCAACCAAGTGCTAACAGTTCATTGAATTCCACCGTAGTTAAAAGGAAAGATGAAATTTAGCAGACGAAAGGGAAATGCAGATATGATCTGCACGGGGGTCATGCGTATGACGAAGTTCAGTACGGGGCTCGAGATTTTATTATCTCGTGTTTCATACACCCCACAAATTTAATCTAGCGACTTGAATTATCATACTTGATGATGGACGTTGGTAGCTTCGGTTTGTTTCGAAACCTTATAAGCCACGAAAAACAAGTCTTTGCATGAACCGATTAGAGGCGTCTAACTTGGTTTTGCAGGAGGGTTTTGCATGTGCATGTGATGTGGTATAGCAGTGCTCATAATAATTTGATTATGTATGATATGACTATATGATGTAAATTGATTAACATGACCTGCGTGTCATGATTCGGCATGATGGCTGGAGCCATATGATTGTCACTTTAGTGACCTATGTGTCAACCTTAAGTAATGCAGTTATTTTATTAGCTATAGAGATAGCAATATTATCCGGTGCATCGACAAGGTGGTGGCAATCTTCGTGAAGGTAAACACCGACGCGAATGCCGAAGACGAAGAAATGAAAGACTTCTCCGTGAGAAAGGGCTATACCATATCATGCTATTATGAATTTCCTGAGATGTTTATCCCTTATGATGCACCCTTCTTTATTGTGTGGTAGTCACTTTTTATTAGGGTGATCTCTCACTAAAATATCAAGTAGTTAGTGTTCTCCCAAGTGTAGCACCGTCACGACACCTATCTTTTCGGGGTGTGCCATGGATGCATGGGTACGAACGATTAGAGAAGTGTGAGGTGGGTGAGGTCAGACCTCGCAGCAAGATCACTTGGTTGTCTTGACGTTCATGGCAGGATCGTCCTGAGCTCGGAACACGCACATCGAAAGATGAGCAAGAGTCACATAGTGATGTGATCGGCAAGTTGGCCTACCGATTAAAACTCCCGTTATGAGATGATGATTCTATGGCGATGAATTGAAGTCTGGATCTTGTATCACTCAAAATTAATTATGAGAGATATTGATTTGAGTGTGAGCGCACTGTTGAATTAACATGTTTAATTCTCAGTGCAATTAATTATGAACACTTTCTAAGTGTTTCTTGCAAAATAGTTGTAGAATAATGGCTTGCGATTCCACTTTCCCTGTTAAAATTGAATAGCTGTTAAATATCTGGTTAAAACTTTACGATTGGTAACGTAATATGCGGATTGTCCTCAAAAGTGCCGAGAAGGACTTTGTCCTATCGCATGCTTTCCGTATCCTCCCGCTAATGCTATGGATCATGTGACTCTTGTCCTTCGATCCAAAAGCTAGAATTCTGTTACGGTCAAGTGGAATATGTTTGCTTCCATGAAACCCAAACTTCGAAAGTTCAGATAGTTATATGATATTCATGGAACTGAAAATTATTTTCAGATACAAACAAATCAATGTTTGTTTGCAAGTATTAGTAAAAGTGTTTACTATGCATTTGACTGTTGTGGAAGGGATCCAGAAGAAAGCCTGTCATATAATGAAAGGTGAATAAAACAACAACTTAAAGAGAAAGGAAGTGTCCAAAGGGTGTTAGTATGACTTACACGCCTAGGAAGTCCGGGGCTAACGCCACTCTTAAGTTGGGTGCTTCTTTTGCGAGTAGGAGAAATACTAAAAGTTAAACTGTTAGAAGTATAAAGGCAGAAAGAAAGATGACTGGAATATCCAGCTCATGTATGAATGTCATACAAGTTTTTGATGTATAGTAGGCTGGTCAAAGATATAGTTCTTGGGAATTATGGTTAAACATGTTAATCACTAATTCTTGGGTACTGTGAGTTAATCACAGAGATACCCGCTCGATTGCATTCTGTTGCGAATCAATGTAAGAGCTACTATGGCCTAAAAAGACTAGCCAGAAATGAGGTTAAGGTATACACAGGGAACATAGTAAATGTTACTATACCTTCCATCGGTGTATTGCCGTCTGTATTTATTTTCATAATTCATTTAGAGTTTTACAAACTCTAGCCCATTGCATAAGGTATCTTGCAAGAAGGTTGTTCATAAGAGAACTTTTTATGTTCGATGTTATGAATAACACAAGGGCCATACTTTCATTATGAATGAGATGTATGTTATGAATATTGATAATAATACAATACCTCTGGGTTTACTTTCATAATTCATTTTAGAGTTTCATACACTCTAGCCCATTGCACAATGTTTGTTGCAAAAGAGTTGTTCATAAAAACAACAATTGTTGTTAAGTATTATGAATAACATGAAGGGCCATGCTTCCATCCAAGATGGGATGTATGTTATGAATATTGATGGTAATGTGATACATCCAAAACACTGACGCTAAATGTCGCAAGACTATAAGAATACCACACAAGTGTGGCACTAGATTTGGTCACATTGGAGAAACCCGCATGGAAAATTCCATTATGATGGATTTTGAAGTCCTTTTGATTTTGAATCATCTGACACTTGCAACTTTCCTCCAAAAAGTGAAGTGACTAAAATACCGTTCACATGCCATAAGGAACGAACAACAAACTTATTAGTGATCATACATTTGATGTGTGTAGTCCGATAAGTGTTGTTAGTGGTGGATTTATTTATCTTCAGGAATGATTCAAGTAGATATATGGATATTTACTTGATGAGACATAAGTCTGGATCTTTTGAAATCATTCAAAAGGTTTTCAAAAATGAAGTAGAAGTTATTGTAACAAGAAAATTATGTTTCTGCAATTTGATTGCACAAAGGAATATTTGAGTTACATGTTTAGCGAATGTCTGATGAGTTGTGAAAGGGTTTTCATAACTTGCACCTCCCGGAACACCACTGCAAGTGAAAAGTCCGTGGAGATGTAATCTAACCATTTATGACATGGTAAGGTCAAAGAAGACATAAATAAATTTGCCATTATCCCTTTTAAAGTGATGCTTTAGATACTGCATGTCAGGACCCCGATTCTAGGTCACACCGATCTAGCCTGTAACTCCTCATATCACTTTGCGGCCTCACGCACGGTATTCCCACGGGTGTCGCCTTACCATGGCCCGGGACCGTTTGCGCCTTTTGGCTCACGTATATGATAGTGTCGCTAGCATCCATATGACAGAGAACCCGGGCCGACATGACTAGTCGTGAACCCAAAGTGGCACTAACTTATGGGGACATGCATACATGAATCAACATCGAGCATGTCAGTCAGCAGCGTGCGAATCCGGGCTGTAGCACTGGGCTAACAGGACTCCGGTGAACCGGGCTGTAGCAGGCTAGGCAGGACTCCGGATGTCACCGCGTGACATTTTCCCGAAGGGGCAGACACAGGAACGAAGTGAATCACATGCCGGCCAGTCAAGTGTTCCGGAGTAGTAGTGCTGGGCTAGCAGGACTCCGGTGAACCGGGATGTAGCGGACTACTATGTCTCATGGAAGCACAAGACTACATTTCCCCATAAGAGAGGCTACCCAGGACAAACAACTAGGTTGTCGAATCCCACACATACCAAGCATTTCAATCATACACACAATATGCTCGATATGTGTAAATACAACATGGCATCACAACATAACTCTACGACTCAAGTATTTATTCATTAGGCTCCGAAGAGCCAGATATTACAAACATGGGTCTGATGACCCAACATACAGAGCATACAAGCAACAAGCGGAAGCATAAACATGTCTGAGTACAGACAACTACAAATGAAAAAGGCTGAGAAGCCTGACTATCTACAAGACCCTCCCAAGGTACAAGATCATAGCTGAGGTAACAAGCTAAACATCGAAGTCCACGCAGAACTACTAGCGAGATTGAAATCTCTCTGCAAAAAACATAAATTAAGAAAACGTGAGTACAAATGTACTCAGCAAGACTTACATCAGAACTAACTACATATGTATCATTATCAACGAAGGGGATGGTGGGGTTTAACTGCAGCAAGCCAACTTTGACTCGGTGGCTATCCTGAACTACGACTGCAAGTAACTCTTTTGAGGTGACGCACACGAGTCCACATATCCACCATATCAATACACCACTATGGATCCGCTCCCGTCTCCCTACGAGAACGCCATCCATAGCACTCACGCTTATCTTGCGCATTTTAGAGTATCCACTTTCACTTGTCTATGAACTATGCAAGGGGTCCAAGTTTCCATATCCGAGGAATCCGGCTATTCGAATAGATAATGATAACCCTGCAGGGGTGTACTTCTTCACACACGCTCTCGCCACTTACCACCATGTACACGTCGTGTATCTCGGCAACCTTCAAGCGGAAGCCTGGCGAGGGAGTCGGCCACGACCTGACTAACCACACAAGTCTCTAGTCCAGGTTTATCACCTATTCGGGTTCCATCCGCAAGGAGATCCGGCCGGGGTGTCGCTCATGGCCCCAAATGATGTGTGCAGGGTTCCCAAACCCACCATCCGGGTGCCACTTGGTATACCATGCCACTGTGCCTAGTCTGTCCCAAGCCCACCTGTACCGGGTGCCACTTGGTAGACTACTAACACTACCTACAAACACCATAAACTAGTTGCAACTCCTGGACATAGATCGAGTTGATTAATAAGTCGAGAGGGGTCGAGTTACCGGAACCCATTGTGTGGTAGTAACTGTTCATGGATCACAAACATAGAAGTCAGTTCCTGAGGACGGCTGCAATGAGACAACCCACCATGTACTCCTACATGGCCTCTCACCTCTACCTTTACCAAATCGTGTTCACACACTTAGCTCACACACAATAGGACATGTTCATCACCATTCCAATTCATCCCCGATGAATCAGACTTGACTCAACTCTAAGCAGTAGCAGGCATGACATATAAGCATGAATGAGTAGGAATATCAGGACTCAAACAACTCCTACTCATGCTACTGGGTTTCATCTATTTACCGTGGTAATGACAGGTCATGCAGAGGAAAGGGGTTCAGCTACCGCAGCATGTAACAGTTGAATCATTGTTGTCCTAATGCAGTAAAAGAGAGCAGGAGCGAGAGAGTGGGATTGTATCGGAATGAACAAGGGGGTTTTGCTTGCCTGGCACTTCTGAAGATAGCATTGAGTCTTCATCAGTGTCAACGATCACAACGTTGGAACAACATCTACCGAGGGGGAACAACACCGGAAAACAGAGAAGAAACACGATCAATGCAATACACAATATGATGCATGATCATTACATGGCAATATGATGTGATTTGGACTAATGCAACAGGAAGTCATTTTGGTTGAAGTGGAATTCAAAGCTAGATCAAATTCCAACTCCAAATCTATTGTCAAATTTGTCCTAATTATGTTTCATCCTAAACAGTGACGTTAACTTGCTCAAACATGCATGAAAACAGTACAGATGGATAGATTTGATTTTTCTGATCATTTTTCATATATAATTTATCTTATTTGGAGTTATAGATAATTTTCTATGATTTTAGAAGTTTTAGACATTTTCTGGAATTTCCTAATTATTAATAAATCCAGAAAATGTATTATTGCGTCAGCATTAGGTCATGCTGACGTCAGCAGGTCAACACGCGCCGTCCAGGTCAAACCTGACCAGTGGGGTCCACTGGTCAGTGACTCAGTTAACTGACAGGGTTAACTAGCACTAACTAATAGTGCTTTTTGGGATATTTTATGGAAAGCCATTATTTTGGGCTTTGTCCCAAGATCTTTTGGGATGACATGGATGGATAGGAAGGTGGTGGAGCCACCCAAGAGGGCTGCCAATTTCGTTGGTGCCATTGGGGGCCCCCCATGAGGCTTCCTTCCACCATTTGGTGCCCCACTTGCCTACCCATTTTGCCCTTATGTATGACATAAAGCATGGGCACTTTGGGTATTTGTGGAGGCACACTACCCCTTGGTTTTCCTATAAATAGGAGGTGAGGGGCTGCCCAAACCATCATCCCTTCTCACATACAAGTGCCATGCATGATCTGACTTCTCTCTCCCTCCCAGCGAAATAGTTTCGTAGAGCTGAAAGGCTGTCTGGGTTCCGATGGGAACTAGTTCTGGACGGTGAAGCCCTGTCGGATAGATGACACCATATGTGTGCAACCCCGTAGAGAGGTCGTAGTTTCGATCATTTTGCCCGAGGGGATGTTTTGAGAGTGCCTCCCGAAGGGCTGTCCAAGTGACGGTCCGAGTTCTGTGAATCCTCCCAAAGGGTTGTCCGAGTGACCGTCCTAGTTTTGAGGGTCCTCCCGAAGGGCTGTCCGCGACACCGTCCGAGGGACTGTCCGACCGCCTCCCGGAGGGCTATCCGTGGGGCGGATGAGGGTATATACATCCTCGTGGTTGGGAGGTTGTAAATCCTAGCTGCGGGGATCTGCACCGCCGTTCGTCATCGACTCTACTTCCGCTGCGCTACGAGTCGGTAACGAAAAAGATCAAACCATGTATGTAGTCTCCATAGTAGTCCTGGGCTGGTGCGTAGGTCGGAAAATTTTTGTTTTCTGCTTCGTTACCCTACAGATGCATGAGGTAATATAAACTTGGACGCATCAAGGCACAATGTCAGCATGTATACGAATAAGAAAACTTGCCACAAGCACGATCAGGGTACATTTAGAAAGCAGATGAGCATGAGAGAGTAGATAAACAACACAATCATGAACTGTAATAGTATATTAGTACTAGGTTTCTCAAAAATAAAAAGGTCAGTACCAATTATCATTGTAACTAATATGAGTTCTTTTGTGTGCTTTTTCATCTATGACTAGTTTCTAAGTACCAAAATCATCATTTTAATTAAGTTTCATGTATTTTATCAATTTGTCTTCTTCTTGGTTATTTCTTGGTACCAAATATTACAATTACTCATCAAAGAATCTTCCATGGCAACCATTAACCTTTCTTCTTTTCTAGGAGTTTACATGGATGTTTACATGTGTAACGCCCCGGATACAACTTTCCATATTGGTACTCCGACTCTTGCCTTTTCCGGAGATGCGATACGATATTTCTTTCATGGTTGGGTTTTGTTTTTGTTCTGCATTTTGGTCTTGTCATGCATATCATATCATGTCATCATGTGCATCGCATTTGCATACGTGTTTGTCTCATGCATCCGAGCATTTTCCCCGTTGTCCGTTTTGCAATCCGACACTCCTATGTTCCCCGGTTCCCCCTTTTGTTCTCCTTTCATGAGCGGGTGTTAAACTTTCTCGGAATGGACCGAGATTTGCCAAGCGGCCTTGGTACACCACCGGTACACCGCTTGTCAAGTTTTGTGCCATTTGGAGTCCGTTTGATACTTCAACGATTAACCGGGGAACCGTAAAGGTCTCGTGTGTGTTGCAGCCCAACACCCCTCCAAAGTGGCCCAATAAACCCATCCAAAACCCCTCCATCCTCTCGGCCGTTCGATCACGATCACGTGACCGAAAACCGCTCTCCATTTGGACACTCCCACCTCCTTATATGTATAAATATGTGCCCCTCCCGGATTTTTCACGCAGTCTAACCCTAGCCTCTTCCTCCTCCCATCGCCGGACGCGTCCAGATCGGGCCGGACACGTCTGCCCGCCGCCGCCCGGCAAACCAGGATGCGACACGTGGCTGCCCCGGCCACCGCGTGCGCCGCTGGCTCGCCAGGTCCGCCGCCGGCCCCCGCGGCCCATCTCCGCCGCCCGCGCCCGCGTTCTTCTTCCGCCTGCCCGCGCCCTCGCCGGCCTCCACCGCCGCCCCTGCCTCACCGGACCACCGCGGCATCCGCTGTGTGATGAGGCTACGTACCTAGGATAGGGTCATAGACCTTACCTAGACATCCTCCCCTAGGACGGAACCCTAAAGCCAGGATCATCCAAAGAGTATCATCACTCACTCGACCGGAAACGTTCCACTAGGAAGAATTGATGTCACTCGACCGTCGCAGAAGTCACTCGACAGGCAGAAGAGCTAAAGCCACTCTGCGTATGCAACGGTCGAGCATTTACTCATGGGCTTAATTGGCATTCACATCACTTTAATGTGGGCGTTACCAGTAACGTTCTTTCTTCAATATATCTTAAACCCTCTGTGTCGTGGGCTGGCTGGGGTCCTGGCGCACTCTATATAAGCCACCCCCTTCCACAGGCACAAGGGTTCACATCCCGTGTAACTCACATGCATATAATCCATTCGACCGCCTCTGGGCTCCGAGACGCAGGGCTGTTACTTCCTCCGAGAAGGGCCTGAACTCGTAAAACTCGCGTGTACAACTCCTCCATAGCTAGGATCTTGCCTCTACACTCCTACCCCCCATTTTACTGTCAGACTTAGAACCACGATAGTTGGCGCCCACCGTGGGGCAAGTGTCTTAGCGACTCGTTGGAGAAGTTGTGATTTTTCCGATCCCCATCAACATGGTTTCAGGCGGAGGTTTGGCCGAGGGCCGCGAGATCCGTCTCGGCGCGCTCGTGTTCATCGCCGACGACTCCGCTTGGCCTCCAAGAAGCGCCACTTGACATCGAGGCGCTCCCCGTCCGCGGGGCAACGCACTTTCGCGTGTGTGTCCGTGGCGTCCTCCTACGGCAGCCGTCGACTCAGTATCAGTCGGCTCCTGTAGTTACCTCCCTCCCTGCAGGCCGCCGGAGCAAGCGTTCCGGTCGATCGAGGCTTCAGCGGTGGGTGAGGCATGCGGTGGCTCGCCAGTCGGCCACCCCCCAAGTCGCGGCAATCGAGCCCGACGAAACTCACTACGGCCTGTTCGACCTGTCGACTGGCTCCGTAGAGACTGCATCCGAGTGCGACAGCAGCGACCCCGCGGCAGAAGTTTTGATGGTCAATGGACCAAGCAGTCCTCCTGGCTTCACTCGTGAAGACGGAGGCGACGGGGGCTGCGATCCGTCGCGTGTTCACGAGGAGTACCGCCCCGAACCCCTCTCTTCACAGCGGAGGGAAGAACTTCGCCGCCGGAACATGGATGCGCTTCACACTCCTATCGTTGGAGAAACCCCTGAGGCTCAGGCCTTGGAGGAGGCGCGCCTAGCCAACTTGGCTGAGCGCACTCGACTGGAGAACCTCCAGCGCGCACTCGACAAGCGTGCTCGGCAGCGTATCCCCGAGTCCAGTTGACGCTAACTTTTTCCGCCTCCGACTCAGGTATACCGAACTCCGATACTGAATCTCACAGCTGCGGCCCGAATAGCGAAGTCAATCCAGCCTTCCCAGTAAGAAGCTGGTCGAGGTCTGGTGCAGATCCAGGCTTTGCTTAGTGCGGCGGGAGAGTAGAATACAGCAGTATCTCAGTCGCGGAATAGGATCCATAGCAGATCCGTGGTTGCAGACACGGTCCAGTCGGCTCACATCTCGAGATCGCCCCGGAGGCGTGAAGGACGTGAGGACCGGCAAGATCAGTACAGAAACCGCGAGCAGTATGATCACCGACTTGATCATGATGATCGTCGTCGAGTGCCCACGCCTCCCCCAAGGAGTGGGTCATACGTGCCTCGGCAGCATGATGACAGACATCCTCACAGTGGTGGGCGAAGGATTCTAGTCGACCCTAGGGAGCCGGGCTTTGATGCAAGATCTATTCTCGTTCAGGGTCTGGTCGACAGAAACAGAGCTCACAGAGAGGGTCACGACAGAGATTTCCCAACCAGCAGCAGGGTACATGTCTCGGGTCCAGAGTGCTTCAGTAGAGCCATCAGGGCTGCGGTGATTCCTCCCAACTTCAGGTTGGTGACTGGAGTCAGTAAGTTCACTGGCGAGTCCAAGCCTGACACTTGGCTTGAGGATTATCGAGTGGCTGTACAGATTGGTGGTGGCAACGATGAAGTGGCCATGAAGCACCTTCCTTTGATGTTGGAGGGCTCGGCCAGAGCGTGGCTGAATCAGTTAGCGCCTAGTAGTATTTATACTTGGGAAGATCTTGCCCGAGTATTCGTCAGAACATTTGAAGGTACTTGCAAACGGCCAACAGGGCTGATAGAATTGCAGTGTTGCGTTCAGGAACCGAATGAAACTTTGAGAGATTATATCCAGAGATGGATCACGTTGCACCACACGGTGGAGAATGTGTCGGATCACTAGGCAATTTGTGCCTTCAAAGAAGGCGTTAAGTATCGGGAGTTGAACCTGAAATTCGGTCGGATAGGAGATATGACTCTGAATCGGATGATGGAGATTGCCACCAAGTACGCCAATGGTGAAGAAGAAGACCGACTCTGGAGTGGCAAGCACAAAACAGTCGCCCACGAAACCGGAGGAGGGAACTCCAGTCGGAAACAGAAGCGCAAGGCCGAGCCAGCCGCTCCTGGTGAAGCCTTAGCCGTGACTCAAGAAAAGTTCAAAGAGAAACCCAAAGGGCCGTGGAACCCCAAGAAAGTAAAAGATCAAGATGGAAATGATGTGCTAGATTTACCATGCCACATTCACACCAAAAAAGATGAAGAGGGTAATTTCATTTACCTGAAGCATACCACTCGACAGTGTCGACTCCTAATCCAGCAATTCCGAGAGAAACAACCCAAAGAAAAGGAGAAGGAAGCGGACAAAGTTGAGGATGAGGAGGAGGACGATGATGGTTACCCCCACATCAATTCCACTCTAATGATTTTCACTGATGTTGAGAGTAAGAGTCGACTGAAAGTCATCAACAGAGAAGTGAACATGGTCGCTCCAGTGACACCATGTTATTTGAAGTGGTCTCAGACTGCCATTACATTCGACCAGTCCAATCACCCAACGCACATAGCCACCCTTGGGAGGCAAGCATTGGTGGTCGACCCAGTAGTCGAAGGCACTTGATTGACTAAGGTTCTGATGGATGGTGGTAGTGGTCTGAATATACTATATGCAGAGACATTGAAAGGAATGGGCATTCCGATGTCCAGACTCAGCGAAAGTAATATGAGTTTCCATGGAGTTATTCCTGGCAAGAAGGCTGCGTCACTCGGTCAGATCGCCCTTGATGTAGTTTTCGGTGATTCCAAGAATTACCGCAAAGAAAAGTTGACATTTGAAGTTGTGGATTTCCAGAGTGCTTATCACGCTATTCGAGGCAGGCCAGCTTATGCACGTTTTATGGCTCGACCATGTTACGTGTACCTCAAATTGAAGATGCCTGGTCCTAAATGGGTGATCACTATCACTGGCAGTCGAAAGAAGGCAGAAGAGTGCTTCCAGAAGGGCTCAAAGATCGCCGATGCACAGATGGCAGTAGTGGAGTTGTAGGAGTATCAAAAAAATGCAGATCCGAGTGATTTGTTGCGAGCTAAGAAGCCTGCCACAGATTCAGCATTCCAGTCGTCTGGTGAAACGAAGCCGATTCATATTCATCCAATGGATCCCAATGCAACTCCGACTCACATTTCAACAACACTCGACTCCAAATAGGAAGAAGCGCTCATCCAGTTCCTCCGTGAGAACTGGGACATCTTTGCATGGAAACCTTCTAACATGCCAGGTGTTCCCAGGGGACTGGCTGAGCATCGTTTGCGAGTCGACGCAAAGGTGAAACCAGTCAAGGAACATCTTCGATGGACCACCGTACAGAATAAGAAGGTAATCGGTGAAGAAGTGGCTCGGCTTCTGGCAGCTGAGTTTATCCGAGAGATTTACCACTCTTAGTGGTTAGCTAATGTTGTCATGGTCCCAAAGAAGGATGACTCACTTCACATGTGCATCGACTTCAAACATATCAATCGGGCCTGCCCGAAAGATCACTTTCCTCTCCCTCGCATCGACCAAATAGTCGACTCGACTGCGGGGTGTGAGCGTTTGTCCTTTTTGGACGCTTATTCCGGGTATCATCAGATCCGTCTATATGGACCCGATGAGATAAAAACAGCTTTCATCACCCCATTTGGGTCCTTCTGTTATGTCACTATGCCATTCGGTTTGAAGAACGCCGGAGCCACATTCATGAGGATGATCCAGAAGTGTCCGCTCACTCAAATCAGTCGGAATGTGGAAGCATTCATCGATGGCATTGTGGTCAAGTCACAAAAAGGTTCCGACCTACTGGCTGACCTTGCTGAAACCTTTGCCAACCTCAGAAGGTATGATATCAAGCTTAATCCATCAAAGTGCACGTTTCGAGTTCCAGGTGGAAAATTACTCGGTTTTCTCGTTTCCGAACAGGGGATCGACGCTAACCCAGAGAAAGTGGGTGCCATACTCCGGATGAAACACCCTGTGTGTGTGCATGATGTCCAGAAGCTTACTGGTTGTTTGGCCGCCCTAAGTCGATTCATTTCTCGCCTCGGTGAAAAGGCACTACCTCTTTACGGACTGATGAAGAAGTCAGATAAGTTCGAGTGGACTCCTGAAGCTGATGCAGCATTTGCAGAGCTCAAAGCCCTGCTTTCCACCCAGCCGGTGCTTGCTGCTCCAATCAGCAAAGAGCCTTTACTACTTTACATTGCAGCCACTGGACAAGTCGTCAGTACAGTACTTACGGTCAAGCGGGAAGAAGAAGGAAAAGCCTACAAAGTTCAGCGCCCAGTATAGTATGTCTCTGAAGTTTTGACTCCATCAAAGCAAAGATATCCACATTATCAGAAGCTTGTTTATGGGGTTTATATGACCACGAAGAAGGTTGCACATTACTTCTCTAATCACTCCATTACAGTCGTCAGCGACGCTCCATTATTAGAGATTCTGAACAATAGAGATGCAACTGGTCGAGTGGCAAAGTGGGCGATTGAACTCCTTCCCTTAGATATCAAGTTCGAGGCAAAGAAAGCTATCAAGTCCCAAGCAATAGCAGATTTCCTCGCCGAGTGGATTGAACAACAACTGCCGACTCAAGTTCACTCAGAGCATTGGACCATGTTCTTTGATGATTCCAAGATGCTGAATGGTTCCAGTGCTGGGGTGGTACTGGTATCCCCCCGAGGAGACAAGCTCAGATATGTCCTACAGATTCACTTTGATTCCTCCAATAACGAAGCAGAATATGAAGCACTCTTGTATGGGTTGTGTATGGCCATCTCACTCGGCGTCCGTCGCCTCATGGTCTATGGCGACTCAGATTTGGTAGTCAATCAAGTGATGAAGGAGTGGGATGTCAGAATCCCAGCCATGACTGGTTACTGCAATGCGGTGAGGAAGTTGGAAAAGAAGTTTGAGGGGTTAGAGCCCCATCATGTACCCCGACTAAAAAATCAAGCAGCAAATGATTTAGCAAAGATAGGCTCTAAGAGAGAAGCTATTCCCAGTAATTGTTGGGGAACGTAGTAATTTCAAAAAATTTCCTACGCACACGCAAGATCATGGTGATGCATAGCAACGAGAGGGGAGAGTGTTGTGTACGTACCCTCGTAGACCGGAAGCGGAAGCGTTAGCACAACACGATGGATGTAGTCGTACGTCTTCACGATCCGACCGATCCAAGTACCGAACGCACGGCACCTCCGAGTTCAGCACACGTTCAGCTCGATGACGTCCCTTGAACTCCGATCCAGCCGAGTGTTGAGGGAGAGTTTCGTCAGCACGACGGCATGGTGAAGATGATGATGTTCTACCGACGCAGGGCTTCGCATAAGCACCGCTACGATATGATCGAGGTGGATTATGGTGGAGGGGGGCACCGCACACGGCTAAGAGATCAAGAGATCAATTGTTGTTTCTTTGGGGTGCCCCCTGCCCCCGTATATAAAGGAGTGGAGGAGGGGGAGGGCCGGCCCTCTCTATGGCACGCCCTAGGGGAGTCCTACTCCCACTGGGAGTAGGATTCCCCCTTTTCTAGTAGAACTAGGAGCCCTTCCAAGTAGTAGGAGTAGGAGGGATGGAAAGGGAAGGGAAAAGGAGAATTAAGGAAGGGGGCGCCCCCCCCTCCCTAGTCCAATTCGGACCAGCCCATGGGGAGGGGTGCGGCCACCCTTTGAGGCCTTTCTCTCCTTTCCCGTATGGCCCATTAAGGCCCAATACGAATTCCCGTAACTCCCTGGTACTCCCGAAAATACCTGAATCACTCGGAACCTTTCCGATGTTCGAATATAGTCGTCCAATATATCGATCTTTACGTCTCGACCATTTTGAGACTCCTCGTCATGTCCCCGATCTCATCCGGGACTCCGAACTCCTTCGGTACATCAAAACACATAAACTCATAATATAACCGTCATCAAACTTTAAGCGTGCGGACCCTACGGGTTCGAGAACTATGTAGACATGACCGAGACACGTCTCCGATTAATAACCAATAGCGGAACCTGGATGTTCATATTGGCTCCTACATATTCTACGAAGATCTTTATCGGTCAAACCGCATAACAACATACGTTGTTCCCTTTGTCATCCGTATGTTACTTTCCCGAGATTCGATCGTCGGTATCTCAATACCTAATTCAATCTCGTTACCGGCAAGTCTCTTTACTCGTTCCATAACACATCATCCCGAAACTAACTCATTAGTTGCAATGCTTGCAAGGCTTATAGTGATGTGCATTACCGAGTGGGCCCAGAGATACCTCTCCGACAATCGGAGTGACAAATCCTAATCTCGAAATACGCCAACCCAACAAGTACCTTTGGAGACACCTGTAGAGCACCTTTATAATCACCCAGTTACGTTGTGACGTTTGGTAGCACACAAAGTGTTCCTCCGGTAAACGGGAGTTGCATAATCTCATAGTCACAGGAACATGTATAAGTCATGAAGAAAGCAATAGCAACAAACTAAACGATCAAGTGCTATGCTAACGGAATGGGTCAAGTCAACCACATTATTCTCTAATGATGTGACCCCGTTAATCAAATGACAACTCATGTCTATGGCTAGGAAACTTAACCATCTTTGATTCAACGAGCTAGTCAAGTAGAGGCATACTAGTGACATACTATTTGTCTATGTATTCACACATGTATTATGTTTCTGGTTAATACAATTCTAGCATGAATAATGAACATTTATCATGAAATAAGGAAATAAATAATAATTTTATTATTTCCTCTAGGGCATATTTCCTTCACTCTCCCACTTGCACTAGAGTCAATAATCTAGTTCACATCGCCATGTGATTTAATATCAATAGTTCACATCACCATGTGATTAACACCCACTTGCACTAGAATAATTCTACATTATCTCCGATCAACAATATGTCATTCACATATACTTATCAGAAACGTTGTAGTGCTCCCACTCACTTTCTTGTAAATACAGGCTTCACCGCAAGTCTGTATAAAACTATATGCTTTGATCAACTTATCAAAGCGTATATTTCAACTCTGAGATGCTTGCACCAGTCCATAGATGGATCGCTGGAGCTTGCATATTTTGTTAGCACCTTTAGGATTGACAAAAACCTTCTGGTTGCATCATATACAACTCTTCTTTAATAAATCCATTAAGGAATGCAGTTTTGTTTATCCATTTGCCAGATTTCATAAAATGCGGCAATTGCTAACATGATTCGGACAAACTTAAGCATATATACGAGTGAGAAACTCTCATTGTAGTCAACACCTTGAACTTGTCGAAAACTTTTTTGTGACAATTCTAGCTTTGTAGATAGTAACACTACTATCACCGTCCGTCTTCCTCTTGAAGATCCATTTAATCTCAATGGCTCGCCGATCAATGGGCAAGTCAATCAAAGTCCATACTTTGTTCTCATACATGGATCTCATCTCAGATTTCATGGCCTCAAGCCATTTTGCGGAATCTGGGCTCATCATCGCTTCCTCATAGTTCGTAGGCTCGTCATGGTCAAGTAACATGAACTCTAGAACAGGATTACCGTACCACTCTGGTGCGGATCTTACTCTGGTTTACCTACGAGGTTCGGTAGTAACTTGATCTGAAGTTACATGATCATCATCATTAGCTTCCTCACTAATTTGTGTAGTAGTCACAGGAACAGATTTCTGTGATGAACTACTTTCCAATAAGGGAGTAGGTACAATTACCTCATCAAGTTCTAATTTCCTCCCACTCACTTCTTTCGAGAGAAACTCCTTCTCTAGAAAGGATCCATTCTCAGCAATGAATATCTGGCCTTCGGATCTGTGATAGAAGGTGTACCCAACATTTTCTTTTGGGTATCTTATGAAGATGCACTTCTCCTATTTGGGTTTGAGCTTATCAGGTTGAAACTTTTTCACATAAGCATTGCAACCTCAAACTTTAAGAAACGACAACTTAGGTTTCCTGCCAAACCATAGTTCATACGGTGTCGTCTCAACGGATTTAGATGGTGCCCTATTTAATGTGAATGTAGCTGTCTCTAATGCATAACGCCAAAATGATAGTGCTAAATCGGTAAGAGACATCATAAATCGCACCATATTTAATAAATTACGGTTACGATGTTCGGACACACCATTACACTGTGGTGTTCCAGGTGGCGTGAGTAGTGAAACTATTTCACATTGTTTTAACTGAAGGCCAAACTCGTAACTCAATTATTTTACTTCTGCAATCATATCATAGAAACTTTTATTTTTGTTACGATGATTCTCCACTTCACTCTGAAATTCTTTGAACTTTTCAAATGTTTCAGACTTGTGTTTCATCAAGAAAATATACTCATATCTGCTCAAATCGTCTGTGAAGATCAGAAAATAATGATACCTGCCGTGAGCCTCAATATTCATCGGACCACATACATCAGTATGTATGATTTCCAACAAATCTGTTGCTTGCTCCATTGTTCCAGATAACGGAGTCTTAGTCATCTTGCCCATGAGGCATGGTTTGCAAGCATCAACTGATTCATAATCAAGTGATTCCAAAAGCCCATCAGCATGGATTTTCTTCATGTGCTTTACACCAATATGACCTAACCGGCAGTGCCACAAATAAGTTGCACTATCATTATTAACTTTGCATCTTTTGGCTTCAATATTATGAAAATGTGTATCAGCACGATCGAGATCCAACAAACCATTTTCATTGGGTGTATGACCATAGAAGGTTTTATTCATGTAAACAGAACAACAATTATTCTCTAACTTACATGAATAACCGTATTGTAATAACATGATCCAATCATATTCATGCTCAACGCAAACACTAAATAACATTTATTTTAGGTTTAACACTAATCCCAAAAGTATAGGGAGTGTGCGATGATGATCATATCAATCTTGGAACCATTTCCAATACACATCGTCACTTCACCCTTAACTAGTCTTTGTTCATTTTGCAACTCCCGTTTCGAGTTACTATTCTTAGCAACTGAACTAGTATCAAATACTAAGGGGTTGCTATAAACATTAGTAAAGTACACATCAATGACATGTATATCAAATATACCTATGTTCACTTAGCCATCCTTCTTATCCGCCAATTACTTGGGGTAGTTCCGCTTCCAATGACCAGTCCCTTTGCAGTAGAAGCACTCAGTTTCAGGCTTAGGTCCAGACTTGGGTTTTTTTCACTTGAGCAGCAACTTGTTTGCCGTTCTTCTTGAAGTTCCCCTCTCTTCCCTTTGCCCCTTTACTTGAAACTAGTGGTTTTGTTTACCATCAACACTTGATGCTTTTCTTGATTTCTACCTTCGTCGATTTAAGCATCACGAAGAGCTTGGGAATCGTTTCCGTTATCCCTTTCATATTATAGTTCATCACGAAGTTCTACTAACTTGGTGATGGTGACTAGAGAATTCTGTCAATCACTATCTTATCTCGAAGATTAACTCCCACTTGATTCAAGCGATTGTAGTACCTAGACAATCTGAGAACATGCTCACTGCTTGAGCGATTCTCCTCCATCTTTTAGCTATAGAACTTGTTGGAGACTTCATATCTCTCAACTCGGGTATTTTCTTGAAATATTAACTTCAACTCCTGGAACATCTCATATGGTCCATGACGTTCAAAACGTCTTTGAAGTCCCGATTCTAAGCCGTTAAGCATGGTGCACTAAACTATCAAGTAGTCATCATATTGAGGTAGCCAAACGTTCATAACGTCTGCATTTGCTCCTGCATTAGGTCTGTCACCTAGCGGTGCATCAAGGACATAATTCTTCTGTGCAACAATGAGGATAAACCTCATATCACGGATCCAATCCTTATCTTTGCTACTAACATCTTTCAACTTAGTTTTCTCTAGGAACATATATAAAACATAGGGAAGCAACAACACGAGCTATTGATCTACAACATAGATATGCTAATAATACCAGGACTAAGTTCATGATAAATTTAAGTTCAATTAATCATATTACTTAAGAACTCCCACTTAGATAGACATCCCTCTAATCCTCTAAGTGATCACGTGATCCAAATCAACTAAACCATGTCTGATCATCACGTGAGATGGAGTAGTTTCAATGGTGAACATCACTATGTTGATCATATCTACTATATGATTCACGCTCGACCTTTCGGTCTCCGTGTTCCGAGGCCATATCTGCATATGCTAGGCTCGTCAAGTTTAACCTGAGTATTCTGCGTGTGCAAAACTGGCTTGCACCCGTTGTAGATGGACGTAGAGCTTATCACACCCGATCATCACGTGGTGTCTGGGCACGACGAACTTTGGCAATGGTGCATACTCAGGGAGAACACTTTTATCTTGAAATTTAGTGAGAGATCATCTTATAATGCTACCGTCAATCAAAGCAAGATAAGATGCATAAAAGATAAACATCACATGCAATCAATATAAGTGATATGATATGGCCATCATCATCTTGTGCTTGTGATCTCCATCTCCGAAGCACTGTCATGATCACCATCGTCACCGGCGCGACACCTTGATCTCCATCGTAGCATCGTTGTCGTCTCTCCAATCTTATGCTTCCACGACTATCGCTACCGCTTAGTGATAAAGTAAAGCATTACAGGGCGATTGCATTGCATACAATAAAGCGACAACCATATGGCTCCTGCCAGTTGCCGATAACTCGGTTACAAAACATGATCATCTCATACAATAAAATTTAGCATCATGTCTTGACCATATCACATCACAACATGCCCTGCAAAAACAAGTTAGACGTCCTCTACTTTGTTGTTGCAAGTTTTACGTGGCTGCTACGGGCTTAGCAAGAACCATTCTTACCTACGCATCAAAACCACAATGATAGTTTGTCAAGTTGGTGCTGTTTTAACCTTCACAAGGACCGGGCGTAGCCACACTCGGTTCAACTAAAGTTGGAGAAACTGACACCCGCCAGCCACCTGTGTGCAAAGCACGTCGGTAGAACCAGTCTCACGTAAGCGTACGCGTAATGTCAGTCCGGGCCGCTTCATCCAACAATACCGCCGAACCAAAGTATGACATGCTGGTAAGCAGTATGACTTATATCGCCCACAACTCACTTGTGTTCTACTCGTGCATATAACATCAACGCATAAAACTTAGGCTCGGATGCCATTGTTGGGGAACGTAGTAATTTCAAAAAGTTTCCTACGCACACACAAGATCATGGTGATGCATAGCAACGAGAGGGGAGAGTGTTGTCTACGTACCCTCGTAGACCGGAAGCGGAAGCGTTAGCACAACGCGGTTGATGTAGTCGTACGTCTTCACGATCCGACCGATCCAAGTACCGAACGCACGGCACCTCCGAGTTCAGCACATGTTCAGCTCGATGACGTCCCTCGAACTCCGATCCAGCCGAGTGTTGAGGGAGAGTTTCGTCAGCACGACGGCGTGGTGACGATGATGATGTTCTACCGACGCAGGGCTTCGCATAAGCACCGCTATGATATGATCGAGGTGGATTATGGTGGAGGCGGGCACCGCACACGGCTAAGAGATCAAGAGATCAATTGTTTTTTCTTTGGGGTGCCCCCTGCCCCCGTATATAAAGGAGTGGAGGAGGGGGAGGACCGGCCCTCTCTATGGCGCGCTCTAGGGGAGTCCTACTCCCACCGGGAGTAGGATTCCCCCTTTCCTAGTAGAACTAGGAGCCCTTCCAAGTAGTAGGAGTAGGAGGGATGGAAAGGGAAGGGAAAAGGAGAAGGAAGGAAGGGGGCGCCCCCCCTCCCTAGTCCAATTCGAACCAGCCCATGGGGAGGGGTGCGGCCACCCTTTGAGGCCTTTCTCTCCTTTCCCGTATGGCCCATTAAGGCCCAATACGAATTCCCGTAACTCCCCGGTACTCTTGAAAATACCCGAATCACTCGGAACCTTTCCGATGTTCGAATATAGTCATCCAATATATCGATCTTTACGTCTCGACCATTTCGAGACTCCTCGTAATGTCCCCGATCTCATTCGGGACTCCGAACTCCTTTGGTACATCAAAACACATAAACTCATAATATAACCGTCATCGAACTTTAAGCGTGCGGACCCTACGGGTTCAAGAACTATGTAGACATGACCGAGACACGTCTCCGGTCAATAACCAATAGCGGAATCTGGATGCTCATATTGGCTCCTACATATTCTACGAAGATCTTTATCGGTCAAACCGCATAACAATATACGTTGTTTCCTTTTTCATCGGTATGTTACTTGCCCGAGATTCGATCGTCGGTATCTCAATACCTAGTTCAATCTCGTTACCGGCAAGTCTCTTTACTCGTTCCGTAACTCATCATCCCACAACTAACTCATTAGTTGCAATGCTTGCAAGGCTTATAGTGATGTGCATTACCGAGTGGGCCCAGAGATACCTCTCCGACAATCGGAGTGACAAATCCTAATCTCGAAATACGCCAACCCAACAAGTACCTTCGGAGACACCTGTAGAGCACCTTTATAATCACCCAGTTATGTTGTGACGTTTGGTAGCACACAAAGTGTTCCTCCGGTAAACAGGAGTTGCATAATTTCATAGTCATAGGAACATGTATAAGTCATGAAGAAAGCAATAGCAACAAACTAAACGATCAAGTGCTATGCTAACAGAATGGGTCAAGTCAATCACATCATTCTCTAATGATGTGACCCCGTTAATCAAATGACAACTCATGTCTACGGCTAGGAAACTTAACCATCTTTGATTCAACGAGCTAGTCAAGTAGAGGCATACTAGTGACATACTGTTTGTCTATGTATTCACACATGCATTATGTTTCCAGTTAATACAATTTTAGCATGAATAATAAACATTTATCATGAAATAAGGAAATAAATAATAACTTTATTATTGCCTCTAGGGCATATTTCCTAGGCCTGTTGAAGAAACATATAATCTTAATCCATTACCTATTGAAGAAATTCATGGTCTTGATAACCCAACACAGGTAGTAAAGGTAAATTCTCTCTATAGATAAGATAAAGCTAAAATCCCATTTACTAAATTTGCTAGCCCATGCTTAGATGAGTTTGATAAATTTATGGCTAAGCAAGAAGATTTTAATGCTTATTTTGGTAGACAATTGAAATACAATTCAAATATGCTTGAACACTTGGGTGATTATATGGCTAATGTTAAAGGTGAACTTAAACTTATTAGTAAACATGCTTCTATGGTTACCACTCAAGTAGAACAAGTACTTAAAGCTCAAAATGATTTGCTCAATGAATTGAATAGTAAAGATAATGATAATGCTGGTAGAGTGGCTACTAGAACTGGTAGAATGACTCAGGAACCTTTGTATCCCGAAGGACATCCTAAGAGAATTGAGCAAGATTCTCAGACAAATAATATAGATGCACCTAGTTCTTCTAAAAAGAAGAAAAAGAAAAATGATAGGACTTTGCATGCTTCTAGTGATCCTATTGTTGAAACACCTGAGAATCCAAATGATATTTCTATTTCTGATGATGAAACTCAATCTGGTAATGAACCTAAAACTAGTGATAATGTTAATAATAATGTTCATGATGATGCTCAACCTAGTAATGATAATGACATAGAAATTGAACCTGCCGTTGATCTTGATAACCCACAATCAAAGAATCAACGTTATGATAAGAAAGATTTTGTTGCTAGGAAACATGGTAAAGAAAAAGAGCCTTGGGTTCAGAAAACCATGCCTTTTCCTCCCAAACCATCCTAGAAAAAGGATGATGAGGATTTTGAGCGCTTTGCTGAAATGATTAGACCTATCTTTTTGCGTATGCGATTAACTGATATGCTCAAAACCAATCCTTATGCTAAGTACATGAAAGATATTATTACAAATAAAAGAAAGATACCGGAAGCTGAAATTTCCACCATGCTTGCTAATTACACTTTTAAGGGTGGAATACCAAAGAAACTTGGAGATCCAGGAGTACCCACTATACCATGCTCCATTAAAAGAAACTATGTTAAAACTGCTTTATGTGATCTTGGAGCCGGTGTTAGTGTTATGCCTCTCTCTTTATATCGTAGACTTGATTTGAATAAGTTGACACCTACTGAAATATCTTTGCAAATGGCTGATAAATCAACTGCTATACCTGTCAGTATTTGCGAGGATGTGCCTGTTGTAGTTGCAAACGTTACTATTTTAACGGACTTTGTTATTCTTGATATTCCCGAGGACGATAGTATGTCTATTATTCTTGGAAGACCCTTTTTGAATACTGCAGGGGCTGTTATTGATTGCACTAAAGGCAATGTCACTTTTCATGTTAATGGTAATGAGCATACGGTACACTTTCCGAGGAAACAACCTCATGTTCATAGTATCAACTCTATTGGAAAAATTCCATCGATTATATTTGGAGGTTTTGAATTTCCTCTTCCTACTGTCAAGAAGAAATATGATATTCTTATTATTGGGGATGTGCATATCCCCGTTGAGGTAACATAGTGTTATTCGAAATTTCTCCGGTTCCATGTTATTCGGAATGAGTTCGTTAACAAGACTTGATCAACCTTGTTAGTGGATTCCTTTTGATGATCATGAGATGGATGAAACTAGAAGGCACAACCTTCTGTACCCCACGTTTACTTTATGTTATTTAAATAAAATAAAATAAAAATAAATATTTTTCTGTCTGTTATCTGATTATCCATGAAATATAAAAATACCTCAAAAATAAAAGTTCTCCAAATGCCCTGAAATTTAAATATGATTTTTTCTTGAATATTTGAGAATATTTGGCATTGAGAACACAGCAGGGGGGGTCAACCACCTGCCCACGAGGGTGGAGGGCGCGCCCCCTGCCTCGTGGGCCCACGGTGGCCCTCCTCCACTTATCCTTTCACCCATACGCTTCTTCTTCCTCCCACAAACACGAATATCCAGCTCAAGCACGAGTTCTAGCTCACTTTGCTGCCATTTTCGATCTCCTTGCTCAAAGCACCTCTCACAAAACTGCTTGGGGAGATTGTTCCTTGGTATGTGACTCCTCCATTGGTCTAATTAGTTTTTGTTCTAGTGCTTTATTCATTGCAAATTTTTGCTGCTTAGGTGACCCTGTTCTTGAGCTTGCATGTCAAATTTATATGGTCAAAAGTAGTTTTGATGCATGATATAGGCTCTAGGCACTTGTAGGAGTAGTTGCTATCAATATTATTGAGTTTGGTTTACTTTTATTTTGAAGTTACTAAAAATTTCAGAATTTTTCAGAAAATGATGAGGAGACTTTTGAGGGGCTCATTGAGCCAAAGCTCGAAGGAAAAGGCACCGAAGCCCAAGTATAATCTGCCTCGCACCGCGGAGGTTCGGGCGTGTGAATGGCCTTCCGATGACTTCTTGAGAGCAGCCGGGATTTATGAAGATATTAATGAATTGGCTAAGAATGCAGGCCTCACCGCTTTCCTCCACGACCAATGCGATCAGTATCTCTTACTCACAAATACCTTTGTGCAAAACTTTCATTTCCATTCTAGGAGCTCACCACCTACGGTGGAGTTTCATTTATATGATGAGCATAAGGAGATGTCACTTTATGATTTTTGTCGGGTTTGTTTAGTCCCTTTTGAGGGCAAGACAGAAGAACCACATCGCGATGATGTGGAGGGGTTTATTGATACTATCACTGTAGGGGAAAAAAGGAAGGTTTCCGATGCACGAATCGCTAGCATACATTTTCCTGTTTTACGTTACTTTGCATTATTTGCTAGTCGTTGTTTAATTGGTCGCGGAAACTGTGGAAACCTTAGTATCCCAGATATTATTATTTTGCTCCATGGTTTATATGGTGATAACTCTGTTAGTATGGGCGGCATTATTGCCAAACGGTTAAGTCTGAACCGTACAAAGGGCCCCATCTTTGGAGGCATCTATGCTTCACGCCTAGCTGCACATTTTAACATACCTGTTAGGCATTAAGAGAAGGAAGAAAAAGTGCTGCCTCATGTTTATCTAGATTATAAAAGTATGGTGGCACATGATTTTATTATTGAGAATAGGGAAGGAGAGCTTAAATATCAATTGTTCTTTAACAAACATCATCCTGAGACTATTACCCTGCCTGCTCCTTCTTTGTTTGATTTATCTTCACGCATGTACCTTATTCCATTGAAGGCTATTCACACCTACCGGAACCCTGCACCAGCTGTGGAGTCAGAGCCGGAACCACAAGTTGATCCTCCACGACAGTCTAATTACCAGTGGGATCTGGAGATGATTGTCAGCCAGTGGCAATCGGAGTCTTCCTCTTCTTCTTCTCAGTACGACCCCAACTATTATTATGGATATCCGCCAGGCCAGCCGTGGCCATAGACCAACTTAGGCCAAAAGCCTAAGCTTGGGGGAGTACGTATTTCCCACCGACATTACATTTATGTTCACACACTCATTGCTAGATGTCAGTGCTCATACTTTTTCATTGTATCATCCATGCTAGTTTATTTTCCTTTTTATGCTTTCTTCTTGTGTGTTTAATAAACCTTAAGAAAAAACAAAAAAATAGTTGTAGCTTTTAGTTAGTTTACTTTCCATGCTTGTAGTAGTAATTAAAAAGAAAACCCAAAAATATTTCCTGTTCTTCTTTTGCTTCTTGGGAGCTTTCCCGTGTAAATAGTTTTATTTCTTTTGTTTTCTTTGGGGGTCGATAAGAGAAGACCATAATTAAATTGTTGAAGTGGCTCTTATATGCATTATTGTTTATCTGACAAAAGAGCCCATATTTCCTTGTCTTCTCCTGTTTATTGAATGCCTGCAGATTCCAACTTAGTCCAATGCACGTGCACTATTATTATTATTCACATCGTTCGGTCGTGCAAGTGAAAGGCAATTATGATGATATATGATGGACTGGCTGAGATGAGAAAAGCTGGTATGAACTCGACCTCTTTTTTTTTTGTAAATATGATTAGTTTGTCGTTCCTGATTCAGCCTATTATGAATAAACATGTTTGCAATGACAACTAGAGATCATAGTTTCTTGTGCCATGCTTGATTAGCTATGAGTTATAATGGTTTACCTTGCGTGCCAACATGCTATTGAGATAGTTATGATGTGGTATGATAGGGTGGTATCCTCCTCTGAATGATTCAAGTGACTTGACTTGGCGCATGTTCACTCATGTAGTTGAAACAAAATCAACATAGCCTTCACGATATTTATGTTCATGGTGGATTATATCCTACTCATGCTTGCATTCGGTGTTGATTAATTTTAATGCATGTTCATGACTGTTGTCGCTCTCTAGCTGGTCGCTTCCCAGTCTTTTTCTAGCTTTCACCTGTACTAAGCGGGAATACTGCTTGTGCATCCAATCCCTTAAACCCCAAAGTTATTCCACATGAGTCCACTATACCTACCTATATATGGTATCTACCTGCCGTTCCAAGTAAATTTGTATGTGCCAAACTCTAAACCTTCAAATAAATATCATGTTTTGTATGCTCTAATAGCTCATGTTCAACTAGGGCTGTCTATATCTTCCATGTTAGGCGGGTTATTCTCAAGAGGAGTGGACCCCGCTCCTCACTCATGAGATAAATGGCTGGTCACCGGGATGCCTAGTCCCATGCTTTATGCAAACTAAATCAAAATAATTGCAAACAAAACTCCCCCTGAGACTCTTGTTAGTTGGAGGCACTCGTTGTTTCGAGCAAGCCATGGATTGATGCTTGTTGGTGGAAGGGGGAGTATAAACTTTACCATTCTGTTTGGGAACTGCCTATAATGTGTGTAGCATGGAGGATATCACCATCTCTTGGTTGTTATGTTGACAATGAAAGTATACCGCTCAAAATATTATTCACCTCTGTTTCAAAACCGAGCTCTGGCACCTCTACAAATCCCTGCTTTCCTCTGCGAAGGGCCTATCTATTTACTTTATGCTAAGTCATCATCCTCTTATTAAAAAGCACCAGTTAGAGAGCACCGCTGTCATTTGCATTCATTACTGTTAGTTTACATTGAGTATGACTTGATTGGATCTCTTTTACCATGAATTACAATGTCTAGTCAGTCCTTGGTCTTTAAAGGTGCTCTGCATTTATGTTTTGCGGTCTCGGAAAGGGCTAGCGAGATACCATATTGTTATATCATATTATGATTGTATTGAGAAAGTGTTGTCATCCAAGATTTATTATTATGGCTCGCTAGTTGATTATGCTATTGATATGAGTAAACTTGAGACCTATGCATTATTGCAAATGTGGTTAGTTATAATCTTTGCTGAAAACTTGAATGCTGGTTTTACATATTTACAAAAACAAGAGCAAACGGAGTTTGTAAAAGTTTTTCTTTATCACTTTCAGTTTGTCAACTGAATTGCTTGAGGACAAGCAACGTTTTAAGCTTGGGGGAGTTGTTACGTCTCCAACATATATACTTTTCCAAACACTTTTGCCCTTGTTTTGGACTCTAACTTGCATGATTTGAATGGAACTAACCCGGACTGACGCTGTTTTCAGCAGAATTACCATGGTGTTATTTATGTGCAGAAACAAACATTCTCGGAATGACCTGAAACTTCACGGAGCCCACCACCTGTCCACGAGGGTGGGGGCGCGCCCCCTACCTCGTGGGCCCCCTGTTGCCTCTCCGACTCCAACTCCAACTCTATATATTGTGTTTCAGGGAGAAAAAAACCAGAAAGAAGAATTCATCGCGTTTTACGATACGGAGCCGCCGCCAAGACCTAAAACCTCACGGGAGGGCTGATCTGGAGTCTGTTCGAGGCTCCGGAGAGGGGAATCCATCGCCATCGTCATCATCAACCATCCTCCATCACCAATTTCATGATGCTCGCCGCCGTGCGTGAGTAATTCCATCGTAGGCTTGCTGGATGGTGATGGGTTGGATGGGATCTATCATGTAATCGAGTTAGTTTTGTTAGGGTTTGATCCCTAGTGTCCACTATGTTCTGAGATTGATGTTGCTATGACTTTGCTATGCTTAATGCTTGTCACTAGGGCCCGAGTGCCATGATTTCAGATCTGAACCTATTATGTTTTCATCAATATATGAGTGTTCTTGATCCTATCTTGCAAGTCTATAGTCACCTATTATGTGTTATGATCCGTTAACCCCGAAGTGACAATAATCGGGATACTTACCGGTGATAATCGTAGTTTGAGGAGTTCATGTATTCACTATGTGTTAATGCTTTGTTCCGTTTCTGTATTAAAAGGAGGCCTTAATATCCCTTAGTTTACAATATGGACCCCGCTGCCACGGGAGGGTAGGACAAAAGATGTCGTGCAAGTTCTTTTCCATAAGCACGTATGACTATATCCGGAACACATGCCTACATTACATCAATGAACTGGATCTAGTTCTGTGTCACCCTAGGTTATGACTATTAAATGATGAACCGCATCCGGCATAATTCTCCATCACCGATCCATTGCCTACGAGCTTTCCATATATTGTTCTTCGCTTATTTACTTTCCCGTTGCTATTGCTATCATCACTACAAAATACCAAAAACATTACTTTTACTACTGTTACCTTTTGTTACCATTACCACTACTATCATATTACTTTGCTACTAAATACTTTGCTCCAGATACTAAGTTTCCAGGTGTGGTTGAATTGACAACTCAGCTGCTAATACTTGAGAGTATTCTTTGGCTCCCCTTGTGTCGAATCAATAAATTTGGGTTGAATACTTTACCCTCGAAAACTATTGCGATCCCCTATACTTGTGGGTTATCACACTTGCCTACAGCTCTACGACAACCAAGCTGGCTACTGCCACCACTGGGGCACGGAGTGGATGTCCGTTGCCTGTCGTCGCGGTGGTGCTAATGTGCTAGACTAAGTCTTCATTGTAGCATACATGACATGGACACGGCGCTGCCTCGGTTCTGAATGTGCTAGTTTGAGATCAATCTGTAGAGCACATGGCCTGACTATATCTTTCTAAGATCAATTGTCAGACTTACATGAGAATCAATTATGCTATGAGTTTTGTTTCCAAGACCAATTCATAGCTCAGATATCTCCATGATATCATCTCTCTTGTTTATTTGTATAAACTTTGAGTTAGTTGTTAGAATATATTTGTACATATATGTGTACGTACCTTCTGATTTATGATAATGAGATCAATTTTTTCTGCTAAAAAGCAAGGTAAACATATTTAAAACCTTATGCATGTAGTCAATTTTAAAGCTACAAACTAAATAGAGACCCTGTGAGCAGTGACTGCCTTTGAGTATTCTTACATGCAGAAAGAAAACTATAAGTGACATGCTGACACCCAGTTTAATTTGGTGCTGCTATATGTATGTGTGTGCAGGCCGCCGGCGGACAACATGAGCAAACCGACCGAGAGAGTTATTGGGCTGCCCGATGATTAGATCAGCATCCCATAGCCGGAGGAGATCCAGAAGGTACCAAAGAGGCACTACTGGGGCGAAGGGTACCATGGCTGCATTGGCTGCGACTTGAGAACTCATGGCCCTGTAAGACATTGTGCTGCTCCCTTGAACTTTCCTACATTGCTAAACTACATGAGAGAGATGTCTGTCCCTTGAATTTCCTACATTGCTGTAATGCTATCCATGCTGCTGCTGGCATTGCTGAACTGTGATTTGTACTTGTGCGTGACTTTGGTTTTGATAGCCTAGGCTGCCAACTTTTGGTGATTAAAAACTTAAAAGTAAAGAAAAAACAGACCATATTTATGCATTGGTAGCTACTGCAGGTGAAAATCTGCTCTGTAACTATAGCTCATCTACATGTAGATTAACTTCTTGGCATGATTAGCACCGGACGTGAACATGTTGATTTCTCTCTTGGTTTTGAGTGAAAGGGCACAAGTCTCAGCCATTTTATTACAATGAACTAACAAAGTAAAAAAAATAATGTCCCTGTTTATATTACCTCATGAATCATTATCTTTCCCTGTTTATATTAGAAATGTTGCATTAGCTCCATTGAACAAGCTCCTAATTGAGTTGAGTAGAGCAGGAATGTGCATTAGTCTTGGTGCTAAACATATAACCGAGCCAACACTAAGTCCCCTTCCCTCCTATATTACAAGTTGATTTCATACATGTCTAGTTCACTCTTTATCTTGCATTGGCATCTTAAAGTCTTGGCACTGAACATCTTTGGTCTTGTGTACACACATGCAGGTCCCACTTGGTCTAGCTCAGGGAAGGTGAACGTGGTGTGGCTGCCTCGCAAGATGGGATGTGTCGACAAGAGGGTACCAGAAGGAAGGGTGACATTGTCATTGTGGTGACTGGATGCTGGCCAAGTTCTCATCGGCCAAAGCATGAATCGGTGGACTTTGCCATATATTCCTCGGTTCAGGAAAGTCTTTGGTCTCCTCTCTCTCTCTCTCTCTGAGATGCTGCCATCCATCGAGTCGCGGGCGATTGTGACGCAGGCCATCGAGCTGATGATTTACTGTTTTGATTTGCGGTCGTTGTTCTTTGCGTGATTGTTACCATGTCATGTTTCATGACTTGCTAATAATGGCTATAAAATCAAATAGAACAAAGTGCACCTATTGGTGTAGTGTCACTGTGTATGTATAGATATAACAAGTGTTATCCTTGCGAACTTTGGAGTGAGCCACTATTTGTGATAATTTTTATTATAAGTTTTGGATATTTAATCTGCCTAATGAAGGACTACCTTGTTTTTTTATCAGTCTAGTCTTGATTAAATCCAGGTTGTATGCACTTGTAGATGTCAAGGGCTCATGCGTTTCTTGCTCTGCGTGATGGAATGATGCCCTTGTAACTGGTCTAGTATTCAGAGTAGGACCAACCAAACTGGTGCATGTCCAATAGATGTATTATCTGCCAATGCCATCTCCACTTTGTTTTTGTGAATGAATGACGACTGATCTGTTTTCCTTGCTATGGTTGTGTCTTGTTCTAGTCTAAAGTACTCTTTTTTCGATCAGAGGTGCAGTCTGAAGTACTCTTCATAATCCAGTCACATAGTGTAGTAGCTTGTTGTAGCACACAATTTATTTCTCCAACACATTGGTAGTGTCTATGTTCTTTAGCCCATTGCCCTGATCAGAGTGGTCTAAACTGTGCGAACTTTCTTTGGCAGATGGGAGACCCTTTGGGTTTCTCTTAGACTCATTATAATGCTAATTTTTATAATGGAGCCTTTAATCATACTTATAATCTTCAACTTTCAACATTATATCTTTGAACCACTACTGTTTTCTGTATCGTTTGCCTTGTTTTGCCTGAACCTCTTGCTCCTGAGCTTCTGAACCGTTTGTTAATTATAGTCTGCTCCACAACATGTTAAAAACTACCCTATCATTAAAATTCTATTTCTTTTGTGTGATATAAGCATGTTATAACACCCACGATGCGGCTATATCTCCCACGTGTCGGAGCACGACTTAGAGGCATAACCGCATTGTAGGCATGTCGCAAGAGGGGTAATCTTTACACATCCCATGTACTGAATAAGAAAGGGATAAAGAGTTGGCTTACAATCACCACTTCACACAATACATAAATATAGCGTTACATCATACAGAAAACAATCAAGGTCCGACTACAGAACCAATATAAATAAAGACAACCCCAAATGCATAGATCCCCGATCGTCCCGACTGGGCTCCACTACTGATCAACAGGAAACGAAACAACACAACGAACAAGATCTTCATCGAGCTCCCACTAGAGCTGGGTTGCGTCACCTGCACTGGTATCATCGGCACCTGCAACTATTTGGAAGTATTTGTGAGTCACGGGGACTCAACAATCTCACACCCTCGCGATCAAGACTATTTAAGCTTTAGGTAGGAAAAGGGGTAGTGAGGTAGAGATGCAGCAAGCACTAGCATATATGGTGGCTAAATTACACAAATAAGAGCGAGAAGAGAAGCAACGCAACAGTCGAGAAGCTAGAAGTGATCCTAAAAGCTACTTACGTTCAAGCATAACACAAGACCATGTTCACTTCCCGGACTCCGCCGAGAAGAGACCATCACGGCTACACACGCGGTTGATGCATTTTAATTAAGTTAAGTGTCAAGTTATCTACAACCGGATATTAACAAATTCCCATCTGCCCATAACCATGGGCACGTCTTTCGAAAGTTCAAAACCCTATAGGGGTGTCCCAACTTAGCCCATCACAAGCTCTCACGGTCAATGAAGGATATTCCTTCTCTCAGGAAGACCCGATCAGACTCGGAATCCCGGTTACAAGACATTTCGACAATGGTAAAACAAGACCAGCAAGACCTCCCGATGCGCCGACATCCCGATAGGAGCTGCACATATCTCGTTCTTAGGGAAACACCGGATAAGCTAAGCGTACAGGTACCAACATAACCCAAGATGCCAAGGGACGGTCCCGCACGGTGCTCTAGTTCGGACCAACACTTAGATAAGCACTGGACCGGGGGGTTAAAATAAAGATGACCCTTGAGTCTGTAGAACCCAAGGGAAGGTGGTAGGTTGTTAGGCAAAAGTAAAACCAAGGTTGGGCCTTGCTGGAGGAGTTTTATTCAAAGCGAACTGTCATGGGGTTCCCATAACACCCAACCGCGTAAGGAACGCAAAATCAAGGAACATAACACCGGTATGACGGAAACTAGGGCGGCAAGAGTGGAACAAAACACCAGGCATAAGGCCGAGCCTTCCACCCTTTACCAAGTATATAGGTGCAATAAAGTAAACAAGATATAATAATGATATCCCAACAATACCCATGTTCCAACATGGAACAAACTTCATCTCCATCTGCAACTAGCAACGCTATAAGAGGGGCTGAGCAAAGCGGTAACATAGCCAAACAATGGTTTGCTAGGAAAGGTAGGTTAGAAGCTTGACATGGCAATATGGGAGGCATGATATAGCAAGTGGTAGGTATCGTGGCATAGCAATAGAGCGAGCAACTAGCAAGCAAAGAAAGAAGTGATTTCGAGGGTATGATCATCTTGCCTGCAAAGTTCTCCGAGTTGACAAAAACTTGATCCTCGTAAGCGTACTCAATGGGTTCCTCGATCACGTAGTCATCTCCCAGCTCTACCCAAGGCAAGAACACAAGCAAAGGATGAACAATCAATCACGGTGCAATGCGCAAACAACATGATGCAAAACATGGCATGATATGCGAGATGTGATATGAAATGCATATGCGTGCTTCGGAAGGGAAAGATTGAACCAGGCCTCAACTTGGCAAACCAAATGTGCCGCTGGAAATATGAGATGATTTCGGTCGAAATCGATATAAAGATCACCGGAATCGGAGGCACGGTTTGCAAATGGCAAGCAAAACAAGAATGGCACAAATCTGCGATTAACAGCACAATGCCATCTAGAATGCAACAAGAAACTACTCTACTGCACTCCAACATAGCTACAAAGCACATGGAAGTGATCTACTCAAGATGCTTGACAAAAGATGAACACTGAGCTATGGCTAAATCACACAAGAGCAGGTTCAAACAAGCATGGAAAGAGTGCAAAAGATATCAGCTTCACAGACTTGGTGAAAATACTAACATGCCAGGAATTAACATCAGGAAGCAATATTTAGAGCAAGCAAACAACATGCTACAGGATCAGATCATAGCAAACAAAGCCATGGCATGAAACTACTCAAAGCATAGAACAAAAGTCCCTTACTGACAATAAGTCAAAAAGGATCAGAAGATATGATGGCACTCATGTAAACATAGCAAGTTTCGTTAACAGATTCAGACTTAGCAAAAAACTGAGCATGGCATAAACAGAATTATGAAGGCCTCTTTGAGAGCTTGATTCACTCATCACAAGGAATTGAATGACAAGATAAGCATAGTATCAGCAAGATGGCATGTTCAAGAAGCTAACCAAGGTAAGAACAAGATTATAGCATGCATGGATCAACTACAACAACCTTGGAAAAATTGATTAACATGTAAACAATCTGCCAGGAACATTTTATAGCAAAAGTAGAGCAAGATTAAGTCATTCTATGGAACTCCATAATTGCAAACAGGGGCATGGATGGATAGAGCATAACCATATGTTCAAATCATCCTTACTGAAGCAACTCAAATAAAGCATGGATCTCACTGTAGCATCATGGATACATGGCATAAAAATAACAACAGAGCAAAAACTTAGTGAAAATTCTAAGTCCCTAAAATCAGAAATATCACGAGAGCTAATTTGCATGCTTGTGCTATTCACCGCATTGATCACAAAAATGCATGGCATACACCCCTGTAAAGATGGCATGGCATAGACCAAAACACATGTAGAGATCATGTCCATATGTAGCATACAACAATTGTAGCAAAAATGGCAAATGCTCATACTCTACTAAGAATCAGCACCTAACATTTTATAGCACTCTTGCATCAACGATTTGGGAATCAAGATGTACTCCAACAAGCATGTCACAATGGAACAAAATGAAGAGCACATCATGATGAACATTTTGATATATTATGCATGCAAAACGGATCTACGGATGAGGAGTTATGGCATGATGAACAGGGCTCCAGAATGCTAAAATTTATGGACTTAGAGAAAAAAGCATGGTCAACCTCGTGGATCTGGATCTGGGGCGCGGGAAACGAGGATGGCCGGAGATGGGCTGCGCGGGGGCCGGAGAAGCTCGGGGAGGCGCGGGGGTCGGGGACGGCGGGGCCGGGTCGGTCCCGGCCGGATCCGGGCAGTGGCTGACCGGCGATGAGGCGACGAGCGGCGGGGCCGCGGGGCCGCGGGGACATGGCGGCATCGGGGAGGCACGGCCGGCGTCGAGCACGCTGTCGTGGTTCTAAGTTTGACAGTAGAATGGGGGTAGGAGTGTAGAGGCAAGATCCTAGCTATGGAGGAGTTGTACACGCGAGTTTTACGAGTTCAGACCCTTCTCGGAGGAAGTAACAGCCCTACGTCTCAGAGCCCGGAGGCGGTCGACTGGATTATATGCGTGTGAGTTACAGGGGATGCGAACCCTTGTGCCTGCGGAGGGGGGGCTTATATAGAGTGCGCCAGGACCCCAACCAGCCCACGACACAGAGGGTTTAAGATACATTGAAGAAAGAACATTACTAGTAACGCCCACATTAAAGTGCTATGAATGCCAATTAAGCCTATGAGTAAATGCTCGACCGTTGCATACGCAGAGTGGCTTTAGCTCTTCTGCCTGTCGAGTGACTTCTGCGACGGTCGAGTGACATTGATTCTTCCGAGTGGAACATTTCCGGTCGAGTGAGTGATGATACTCTTTCGATGAACCTGGCTTTAGGGTTCCGTCCTAGGGGAGGATGTCTAGGTCAGGTCTATGACCCTACCCTAGGTACGTAGCTTCATCATTAGCCCCCGAATGGATCAGGGTTCGAGTGGAGAAGAAGTTGATGATCCTTCCAATTCAGCTTTTGTGCTTTGAGAGTGTCTCGTCCAGAGGTCGAATGAACCTTCATGATGGCTTCAACTTCTTGTTCAGTCGCCTTGATCCATTCTTAGTTTTGTTGAGTGAACTTTCGTTGTTAAGTTTCGAGTGTTGATATGGAAAAAAATTTCCGTCTGAAGGGTTGCTCCGCCGCCTGCGGATTTCGCGGGATTCGAATTTTGGGAAGCGCTCCGGGCGGGGGAGGCCGCAGTAATCGGGACGGATTAGGCAGGCCGCCTCGATCTCTGCGCCACCTTTTTTGCCACGTATCGCGCGCGCGATTGTTGCGGGATTTGATAAGATCGTCCGGGCCTACACGTCAGTCACTCGGAAGCGACCTTATATAAGACGCCGGACCGGGGCCTTTGAACAGTGCGCCCCCATTCTTCTTCCTCCTCCTCAGATTCCTCCGCTGCGCCTGCTTCTGCTCTCGGCGTTGTCGCCCCGCTCGAACTCGATCCGCTGCCATGGGGAAGGAGAAGACGGTGGCGTTGGAGCGTGCGAAGAAGGCGACGGCGAAGGCGAAAGGGAAGAAGGCCAGCCAGGGCGGATCTTCGTCGAGGTCCGGCCTGCCACCTGGCTGGATCCAGGGCGACTGGATCCGCTCGACAATCAGTCAAGATGACATTGATGACCTGGTGGAGGGGGGACTGATCCCCCATGAGTCGGCGCGGCTCCCGGGGAACGAGACCGAGCCGCAGCCGCAGGAGGGTGAGTGCGTCCTCCTTGCCACGCATGTCGACCGCCGTTTTTTCTTTGCCTCCCCATCCTTTCTTTCGCGGTTTCTTGAACTTATTCGGGGCTTAACTCCACCACTTTTCTCCAAACACCATCGTGTACCTCGCTGCTTACGTGTCTATGTGCGAGAATTTCTTGGGTTGCCGACCACACTTGGTTCTCTTCAAGCACATATTCACATGTCGCTCCCAGACGGTCAAGAAGGCCAACCCGAGTGACGAGAGGACGCACGTGATACATATGTGCGGGGGTCTTGGAATACAAATGAGGAACAAGAGCACCTTCCCAGCTATGATCCTACCCGACTCGGTCCGGGGCTGGCAGTCGACCTGGTTTTACTGCAAGGACCAGCCAACCCCGGGTTAGTCGACTGGACTTCCCCCCTTTTCCATGGCTCGAGTGGAGAAGCCCTCCTCCTTGAGAGTGATCCCGGAAGAGAAGGCGCATGTGAAGGTGTTGGTCGAGTGGGTCGTCCAACTTGTCCGCGACGGTGTGACTGGTATGGACCTGCTGGAGGTCATCCTCAGTCGACGCATCCAACCACTCCAAGCTCGTGACCATCCGATGTGGATGTACTCGGAACTCGAGGATTCCACTCGGATCCACCCGGAAGATGTTAGTGAGGACACAGTGGAGAAGTGGCTGAGAGGTATTACCGGCAACAAGGATAATCCCCGGGGGTCCAGGAGGGTGGTTCCATTCGACCATTTGCGCCACCCGAAATAGGTACGATCATGCATTGTCGAGCGTCTTCTTGATTCACTATGTAACATCTTGTTGACGGTCGACTGTCTTTCTTTTGTTCATTGTCTTTTCAGCCTCTTATTGATATGTACTCGATGCCCAATGGAGTGCAGGAGCAAAATGTCGAGGAAGAGGCGAGCGGGGGCGAGAGTGGCGAGTGGCACTCGGATGCAGAGGAGGACGAGGAGAGCGACGACCCGAGTGACGAAGAAGAGGTCGACTCGCCTCCTCGCAGAGAAAGGAGGTCCAAGCACATTCACGACCCGGCAAACACCCCTGACCTGATGGTCACACCGACTGGGCAGTCTTCAAAGCGCCCTCGGGCGTCTTCTCTGGTGCCGACTGAGAAGGGACCGAAACAGCTCAAGACTGCGCCGCCTCCTGCGCCGAAACTATTGAAGGCCACATCCTCCAAACCACCGAAGGTTTTGCCCAGAATCAAAGTGACCATTCCCACCATCTCCGGGTAATCATCTGACCCGATCTTTCGGTCGAATCGAGCAATAGAACATAACCGACTGAAAGTTGACATTTGCAGTGCTGCTACCTCTAGAACTTCTTCCCGCCAATACCGAGACAAGGAAATGGAAGACGTGGTTACCTCCAACCCAGGTAAAATTATCGTGATCTTATTCTTGATTATTTGGTCGATCAAATTCTGGCGATTCACTTGGGGTCGGCTGATTTATTTGTAGCCCCACCCAACGTTATCGAGCTTCCGGATGATGATGAGGATGTGGCTCCGAGGCCCAGAAAGAACAAAAAAGTAGCGGCTGGCAAGACATCTCAGCCGGGGCTGACAACGGAACGAACTGTCCAACAACCTGAAGATGCAGGTGGGGCCTCTGTAACTTTTGCTGTCCCATTGTCGAGTGAGCGCCCTGCACCGTCGATTGTACCAGTGTTTCCTTCAGCCGCCCAACCCCATGTCTCGGAGCTCCAAGCTGCCGCATCTAGCCCGTCTGCCCCTTTCTTCACCAACTATCATGTTCCGGAAAGCCAGTCGGACGCCGCTGCGGAGGCTATCCATCAGGCTAACGTGATGATGGAGCGAATGAAGACGGTGCACGAGAACAGCCAGGCTGCTTACGATGCCAGCGCGGCTCTTCGGGCTAATGTCCAGGTAAGTTAGCTTTCGACTGACCTTGTTCTATTAGGATATGCTACCTGAAATATTTTCTTTCATACAATCTCTTATTGTTTGCGTCGAATCTATACACCCACTAGGTGTTTTGTTGTCTTTAGTATTTGCGCTCTTCCACTCGGCCTGGGCGAGTGGGATCTGAACCGGTGTGGGCACGCCAAGTGCACCCACTGGGTGTAGTCCTCGAGACCGCAGTCGACTGTGGGCAGTCGACTGGGGTCTGAGTACTTTTCACTTTCTTTTCTTCCACTCGACCCGGGCGGACCGTCCGAGTGGGATCTGAACCAGTGGGGGCACGTCAAGTGCACCCACTGGGTGTAGTCCCCGAGACCGCGGTCGACTGATGGCAGGCGGCCGGGGTCTGAAAAGTTCTTCTCTCTTTCTTCTTTTTTTTACTCGACCCGGGCGGACCGGTCGAGTGGGTCTGAATCAGTGGGGGCACGCCAAGTGCACCCACTGGGTGTAGTCCCCGAGACCGCGGTCGACTGCGGGCAGTCGACTGGGGTCTGAGTAAACTTTTAGGCTGTATTCACTCGGAAGTAAATAATCTTTGATCTTATCGATTGACATGTCTTTTACCTTCTGTAGAAATCTTGTACTCTCATTTCTAAGTTCGCCGAATTTGAGGAGAAGCAGAGGCAACTCAACCTCGACTTGGAGCTGGCCCAACAAAAGTTGAAGAAAGCTTAAGATGAAGCTGCTGGTATGGAAGGTAACTGCCTGTCGACTGTTCACGTCGATCGTCCTTTAAAATATTTCTTCGATCTCTTGTTTGATCCGATTGCTTATTTTGCAGAGAAAATGAGGTTGGCTCTGGAAAAGAAGGACTTGGACCTTGCAGCTGCGCAGAAGGAAGCTCAAGATAAGACTGCCCTTGCAGACCAGAAGCTGGCTTCGGTCGGAGCGCTGGAAGGAGAAGTAAGCAAGCTGAAGTCCTCTCTCACTGAAGCCAACCGAGAGGTAACTCGTCTGAAGAAGGATAAGATGGCTCTGAATGAGAAGCTGGAGTCCATGGCTTGTAAGAGGAATGACATAGAAGCCTATCTGAGAACTCTTGCTAAGAAGCTCTATCTTATGCTGGAAGGTACTCCTTTTAATCCGACTGCTTTACTGCTTGCGAGTTAATCATGTCGAGTCGACTCACTAACTCTTTGACTGCAGAATTCTGCCAAAACTTTGACGAGGAAACTGGACGGATCGAGATGGGTTTAAACCCTATCATTTCTCTAGTCGGCGACGAGGCTGTCGTGAATGTGCTTCGACTGGAATCCCGTGTCGCCAGTGTCACAAGTTACCTCGCTCGTCTGAAGGTGGCAGTTTCACGGATCGACTCATCACTCTGGCCAAGGGCGGCGCTTCAAAATGACCTCGAATCTCTGATGACTCGGCTCAACGAGGTTCCTGGTCGAGTGCAAGAGTG
>NC_053028.1:566553105-566589244 GCF_003073215.2 Triticum urartu
AAGATCAATGAGTAGTTGAATAATCATGTAACCATATGAAGACTCTCTAACATTTAATAATTTCAGATCTTGGTATTTTATTCAAAAAGAAAGAAAATCAAAACAAAATGGCATCTACGAATATCAAACATTATGTGAAGAAGCAAAAAAACTTAGGATCAACCGATACTAACCGATAGTTGTTGAAGAAGAAAGGTGGGATGCCAAACGGGGCATCCCCAAGCTTAGTCGCTTGAGACTTCTTGAAATATTATCTTGGGGTGCCTTGGGCATCCCCAATCTTGAGCTTTTGTGTCTCCTTAATTCCTCTCATATCACGGTCTCCCTAAATATCAAAAGCTTCATCCACACAAAACTCAACATGGACTCATGAGATAAGTTAGTATAAACCATTGCAAAAACCTTATCATACTCTATTGTAGCAAATCACTAAAATTATTATTCAACATTGCATACTAAATGCCTCTGCATATTTAATAGTCCTATCCTCAAATAGAATCATTAAAGAAGCAAACATATGCAAACAATGCAAACATAACAGCAATCTGCCTAAACAGGATAGTCTGTAAAGAATGCCGCAACATCCATACTTCCCTAGCTCCAAAAATTATGAAAGAAAATTCCCACTGTAGTAAATTTATCAGAGCTTCATATTCAAAAGTTTTCAACATTTTATCACATTCTGACTTCTCTAGGGAATTATTGCAACAACGGTAAACATTCTGTTTTCAAACAGCAATATGTATACTTGTAACATAGGCATAGTAAAGGCTATCAGTGCCACTTTTATTGAAATAAAAGATGCAAAACATTGTTCTAAATAACAGCAAGAAATTCCTAACAAAATAAATTGACGCTCCAAGCAAAACACATATCATGTGGTGAATAAAAATATAGCTCCAAGTAAAGTTACCGATGAACGAAGACGAAAGATGGGATGCCTTCCGGGGCATCCCCAAGCTTAGGCTCTTGGTTGTCCTTGGATATTACCTTGGGGTGCCTTGGTAATCCCCAAGCTTAGGCTCTTGCCACTCCCTATTCCATAGTCCATCGAAGCTTTACCCAAAACTTAAAGTATAAAACTTGTAAGCTCCGTTAGTATAAGAAAATAAATCACCACTTCAAGGTACTGTAATGAACTCATTCTTTATTTATATTGGTGTTAAACCTACTGTATTCCAACTTCTCTATGGTTTATAAACTATTTTACTAGCCATAGATTCATCAAAATAAGCAAACAACACGCGAAAAACAGAATCTGTCAAAAACAGAACAGTCTGTAGTAATCTGGATCAAACGTATACTTATGGAACTCATAAAATTCTCAAATAAATTGCTGTACCTGAGGAATTTATCTATTAATCATCTGCAAAAAGAATTAACTAAATATAACTCTCCAATAAAAAATGGAAGCAATCCTCGTGAGCGCTAAAGTTTCTATTTTTTACAGCATGATCACAAAGACTTTCCCCAAGTCTTCCCAAAGGTTCTACTTGGCACAAACACTAATTAAAAGCATAAAACCACATCTAAACAGAGGCTAGATGAATTATTTATTACTAAATAGGAACAAAAAGCAAGAAACAAAAATAAAATTGGGTTGCCTCCTAACAAGCGCTATCGTTTAACGCCCCTAGCTAGGCATGATGATTTCAATGATGCTCACATAAAAGATAAGAATTGTAACATAAAGAGAGCATCATGACGAATATGACTAGCACATTTAAGCCTAACCCTCTTCCTATGCATAGGGATTTTGTGATCAAACAACTTGTGGGAACAATAATCAACTAGCATAGGAGGGAAAAACAAGCATAACTTCGAAACTTTAAGCACATAGAGAGGAAACTTGATATTATTGCAACTCCTACAAGCATATATTCCTCCCTCATAATAATTTTCAGTAGAATCATGAATGAATTTAAAAATATAACAAGCACCTAAAGTTTTATTTTCATGATCTACTAGCATAGAAATTTTATTACTCTCCACATAAGCAAAATTCTTCTCATCAATAGTAGTGGGAGCAAACTCAACGAAATAACTATCATGGGATTGAAAATTGAAATCAAGATGACAAGTTTCATTGTTACCATTACTCTTTAAAGCATACATGTCATCACAATAATCATCATAGATAGGAGGCATGCTTTCATCATAATAAATTTGCTCATCAAAACTTGGGGGACAAAAAATATCATCTTCATCAAACATAGCTTCGCCAATCTTGTGGCTTTGCATATCATTAGCATCATGGATATTCAAGGAATTCATACTAACAACATTGCAATCATGCTCATCATTCAAATATTTAGTGCCAAACATTTTATAGATTTCTTCTTCTAGCACTTAAGCACAATTATCCTTTCCATCATACTCACGAAAGACATTAAAAAGGTGAAGCGTATGAGACAAACTCAATTCCATTTTTTTATAGTTTTCTTTTATAAACTAAACTAGTGATAAAACAAGAAACTAAAAGAATCGATTGCAAGATCTAAAGATATACCTTCAAGCGCTAACCTCCCCGGCAACGACGCCAGAAAAGAGCTTGATGTCTACTACACAGCCTTCTTCTTGTAGACGTTGTTGGGCCTCCAAGTGCAGAGGTTTGTAGGACAGTAGCAAATTTCCCTCAAGTGGATGACCTAAGGTTTATCAATCCGTAGGAGGCATAGGATGAAGATGGTCTCTCTCAAGCAACCCTGCAACCAAATAACAAAGAGTCTCTTGTGTCCCCAACACACCCAATACAATGGTAAATTGTATAGGTGCACTAATTCGGCGAAGAGATGGTGATACAAGTGGTATATGGATGGTAGATAAAGGTATTTGTAATCTGAAAATATAAAAACAGCAAGGTAACTAATGGTAAAAGTGAGCGTAAATGGTATTGCAATGCTAGGAAACAAGGCCTAGGGTTCATACTTTCACTAGTGCAAGTCCTCTCAACAATAATAACATAATTGGATCACATAACTATCCCTCAACATGCAACAAAGAGTCACTCCAAAGTCACTAATAGCGGAGAACGAATGAAGAGACTATGGTAGGGTACGAAACCACATCAAAGTTATTCTTTCCAATCAATCCGTTGGGCTATTCCTATAAGTGTCACAAATAGCCCTAGAGTTCGTACTAGAATAACACCTTAAGACACAAATCAACCAAAACCCTAATGTCACCTAGATACTCCAATGTCACCTCAAGTATCCGTGGGTATGATTATACGATTTGCATCACAGAATCTTAGATTCATCTATTCAACCAACACAAAGGGCCTCAAAGAGTGCCCCAAAGTTCTACCGGAGAATCACGACGAAAACGTGTGCCAACCCCTATGCATAGGTTCATGGGCGGAACCCGCAAGTTGATCACCAAAACATACATCAAGTGAATCACGTGATATCCCATTGTCACCACAGATATCCACGGCAAGACATACATCAAGTGTTCTCAAATCTTTAAAGACTCAATCCGATAGGATTACTTCAAAGGGGAAACTCAATTCATTACAAGAGAGAAGAGGGGGAGGAGAAACATAAGATCCAACTATAATAGCAAAGCTCGCGATACATCAAGATCGTGCCAAATCAAGAACACGAGAGAGAGAAATCAAACACATAGCTACTTGTACATACCCTCAGCCCCGAGGGAGAACTACTCCCTTTTCGTCATGGAGAGCACCGGGATGATGAAGATGGCCACCGGTGAGGTTTCCCCCACTCTGGCAGGGTGCCGAAACAGGGTCCCGATTGACTTTTGGTGGCTACAGAGGCTTGCGGCGGCGGAACTCCAGATCTAATCTCCGTTCTGGAAGTTTTAGGGTACGATGATATATATGGGTGCAGGAAGTACGTCGGAGGAGCCATGGGGGCCCCACGAGGCAGGGGGCGCGCCCCCCACCCTCGTGAGCACCTCCCGTATCTCCTGACATGGAGTCCAAGTCTATCCGGTGGCTTTCGTTCCAAAAATAACTTCTCCAGTTGATTTCGTTCCGTCTCGACTCCGTTTGATATTCCTTTTCTTCGAAACACTAAAATAGGCATAAAACAACAAATCTGGGCTGGGCCTCCGGTTAATAGGTTAGTCCCAAAAATAATATAAAAGTGGAAAATAAAGCCCAATATTGCCCAAAATAGTAGATAATGTAGCATGGAGCAATCAAAAATTATAGATACGTTGGAGACGTATCAAGCATCTCCAAACTTAATTCCTGCTCGTCCTCGAGTAGGTAAATGATAAAAAAAAGATAATTTTTGATGTGGAATGCTTGTTGGCATAATTTCAATGTAATTCTTCTTAATTGTGGTATGAATATTCAGATCCATAAGATTCAAGACAAAATTTTAATATTGACATAAAAATAATAATACTTCAAGCATACTAACAAAGCAATTATGTCTTCTCAAAATAACATGGCCAAAGAAAGTTATCCCTACAAAATCATATAGTCTGGCTATGCTCTATCTTCACCACACAAACTATTTAAATCATGCACAACCCCGATGACAAGCCAAGCAATTGTTTCATACTTTTGATGTTCTCAAACTTTTTTCAATCTTCACGCAATACATGAGCGTGAGCCATGGACATAGCACTATAGGTGGAATAGAGTGGTGGTTGTGGAGAAGACAAAAAAGGGGGGCGATAGTCTCACATCAACTAGGCGTATCAACAGGCTATGGAGATGCCCATCAATAGATATCAATGTGAGTGAGTAGGGATTGCCATGCAACAGATGCACTAGAGCTATAAGTATATGAAAGCTCAACAAAAGAAACTAGTGGGTGTGCATCCAACTCGCTTGCTCACGAAGACCTAGGGAATTTTGAGCAAGCCCATCATTGGAATATACAAGCCAAGTTCTATAATGAAAGATTCCCACTAGTATATGAAAGTGACAACATAGGAGACTCTCTATCATGAAGATCATGGTGCTACTTTGAAGCACAAGTGTGGTAAAAGGATAGTAGCATTGCCCCCCCCCCTTTTTTGGCCTTTCTTTTTTTGGCCTTTTTTTTATTTGGCCTTCCTTTTTTTATGGCCTTTCTCTCTTTTTTTGGGACAATGCTCTATTGAATGATGATCATCACACTTCTATTTATTTACAACTCAATGATACAACTCGATACTTGAACAAAGTATGAATCTATATGAATGCCTCCGGCGGTGTACCGGGATATGCAATGAATCAAGAGTGACAAGTATGAAAGAATCATGAACAGTGGCTTTGCCACAAATACTATGTCAACTACATGATCATGATAAGCAATATGACAATGATGAATGTGTCATGATGAATGGAATGGTGGAAAGTTGCATGGCAATATATCTCGGAATGGCTATGGAAATGCCATAATAGGTAGGTATGGTGGCTGTTTTGAGGAAGGTATATGGTGGGTGTATGGTACCCGCGAAAGTTGCGCGGTACTAGAGAGGCTAGCAATGGTGGAAGGGTGAGAGTGCGTATAATCCATGGACTCAACATTAGTCATAAAGAACTCACATACTTATTGCAAAAATCTATTAGTTATCGAAACAAAGTACTAGGCGCATGCTCCTAGGGGGATAGATTGGTAGGAAAAGACCATCGCTCGTCCCCGACCGCCACTCATAAGGAAGACGATCAATAAATAAATAATGCTCCGACTTCCTCACATAACGGTTCACCATACGTGCATGCTACGGGAATCACAAACTTCAACACAAGTATTTCTCAAATTCATAACCACTCAACTAGCATGACTCTAATATCACCATCTCCATATCTCAAAACAATTATCAAGTATCAAACTTCTCATAGTATTCAACACACTCATAAGAGAACTTTATTATTCTTGAATACCTAGCATATTAGGATTTTAAGCAAATTACCATGATATTTAAGACTCTCAAAATAATCTAAGTGAAGCATGAGAGTTCATATATAAAACTACCACCATGCTCTAAAAGATATAAGTGAAGCACTAGAGCATCGACAAACTACACCGAAAGATATAAGTGAAGATCAATGAGTAGTTGAATAATCATGTAACCATATGAAGACTCTCTAACATTTAATAATTTCAGATCTTGGTATTTTATTCAAAAAGAAAGAAAATCAAAACAAAATGGCATCTACGAATATCAAACATTATGTGAAGAAGCAAAAAAACTTAGGATCAACCGATACTAACCGATAGTTGTTGAAGAAGAAAGGTGGGATGCCAAACGGGGCATCCCCAAGCTTAGTCGCTTGAGACTTCTTGAAATATTATCTTGGGGTGCCTTGGGCATCCCCAATCTTGAGCTTTTGTGTCTCCTTAATTCCTCTCATATCACGGTCTCCCTAAATATCAAAAGCTTCATCCACACAAAACTCAACATGGACTCATGAGATAAGTTAGTATAAACCATTGCAAAAACCTTATCATACTCTATTGTAGCAAATCACTAAAATTATTATTCAACATTGCATACTAAATGCCTCTGCATATTTAATAGTCCTATCCTCAAATAGAATCATTAAAGAAGCAAACATATGCAAACAATGCAAACATAACAGCAATCTGCCTAAACAGGATAGTCTGTAAAGAATGCTGCAACATCCATACTTCCCTAGCTCCAAAAATTATGAAAGAAAATCCCCACTGTAGTAAATTTATCAGAGCTTAATATGCAAAAGGTTTCAACATTTTATCACATTCTGACTTCTCTAGGGAATTATTGCAACAGCGGTAAACTTTCTGTTTTCAAACAGCAACATGTATACTTGTAACATAGGCATGGTAAAGGCTATCTATGCCACTTTTATTGAAATAAAAGATGAAAAACATTGTTCTCAATAACAGCAAGAAAGTCCTAACAAAATAAATTGACGCTCCAAGCAAAACACATACCATGTGGTGAATAAAAATATAGCTCCAAGTAAAGTTACTGATGAACGAAGACGAAAGAGGGGATGCCTTCCGGGGCATCCCCAAGCTTAGGCTCTTGGTTGTCCTTGGATATTACCTTGGGGTGCCTTGGTAATCCCCAAGATTAGGCTCTTGCCACTCCTTATTCCATAGTCCATCGAATCTTTACCCAAAACTTGAAAACTTCACAACACAAAACTTAAAGTATAAAACTCGTAAGCTCCGTTAGTATAAGAAAATAAATCACCACTTCAAGGTACTGTAATGAACTCATTACTTATTTATATTAGTGTTAAAACTAATGTATTCCAACTTATCTATGGTTTATAAACTATTTTACTAACCATAGATTCATCAAAATAAGCAAACAACACGCGAAAAACAGAATCTGTCAAAAACAGAACAGTCTGTAGTAATCTGGATCAAACGTATACTTCTGGAACTCATAAAATTCTAAAATAAATTGATGGACCTGAGGAATTTATCTATTAATCATATTCAAAAATAATTAACTAAATATCGCTCTCCAATAAAAAATGGCAGCAATCCTCGTGAGCGCTAAAGTTTCTGTTTTTTACAGCATGATCACAAAGACTTTCCCCAAGTCTCCCCAATGGTTCTACTTGGCACAAACACTAATTAAAAGCATAAAACCACATCTAAACAGAGGCTAGATGAATTATTTATTACTAAACATGAACAAAAAGCAAGAAACAAAAATAAAATTGGGTTGCCTCCCAACAAGCGCTATCGTTTAACGCCCCTAGCTAGGCATGATGATTTCAATGATGCTCACATAAAAGATAAGAATTGTAACATAAAGAGAGCATCATGACGAATATGACTAGAACATTTAAGCCTAACCCTCTTCCTATGCATAGGGATTTTGTGAGCAAACAACTTGTGGGAACAATAATCAACTAGCATAGGAGGGAAAAACAAGCATAACTTCGAAACTTTAAGCACATAGAGAGGAAACTTGATATTATTGCAACTCCTAAAAGCATATATTCCTCCCTCATAATAATTTTCAGTAGCATAATGAATGAATTTAACAATATAACCAGCACCTAAAGCATTATTTTCATGATCTACTATCATAGAAATTTTATTACTCTCCACATAAGCAAAATTCTTCTCATCAATAGTAGTGGGAGCAAACTCAACGAAATAACTATCATGGGATTGAAAATTGAAATCAAGATGACAAGTTTCATTGTTACCATTACTCTTTAAAGCATACGTGTCATCACAATAATCATCATAGATAGGAGGCATGCTTTCATCATAATAAATTTGCTCATCAAAACTTGGGGGACAAAAAATATCATCTTCATCAAACATAGCTTCCCCAAGCTTGTGGCTTTGCATATCATTAGCATCATGGATATTCAAGGAATTCATACTAACAACATTGCAATCATGCTCATCATTCAAATATTTAGTGCCAAACATTTTATAGATTTCTTCTTCTAGCACTTGAGCACAATTATCCTTTCCATCATACTCACGAAAGATATTAAAAAGGTGAAGCGTATGAGACAAACTCAATTCCATTTTTTTATAGTTTTCTTTTATAAACTAAACTAGTGATAAAACAAGAAAATAAAAGACTCTATTGCAAGATCTAAAGATATACCTTCAACCGCTAACCTCCCTGGCAACGGCGCCAGAAAAGAGCTTGATGTCTACTAGACAACCTTCTTCTTGTAGACGTTGTTGGGCCTCCAAGTGCAGAGGTTTGTAGGACAGTAGCAAATTTCCCTCAAGTGGATGACCTAAGGTTTATCAATCCGTAGGAGGCGTAGGATGAACATGGTCTCTCTCAAGCAACCCTTCCAAATAACAAAGAGTCTCTTGTGTCCCCAACACACCCAATACAATGGTAAATTGTATAGGTGCACTAGTTCGGCGAAGAGATGGTGATACAAGTGGTATATGGATGGTAGATAAAGGTATTTGTAATCTGAAAATATAAAAACAGCAAGGTAACTTATAGTAAAAGTGAGCGTAAACGGTATTGCAATGCTAGGAAACAAGGCCTAGGGTTCATACTTTCACTAGTGCAAGTCCTCTCAACAATAATAACATAACTGGATCACATAACTATCCCTCAACATGCAACAAAGAGTCACTCCAAAGTCACTAATAGCGGAGAACGAACGAAGAGATTATGGTAGGGTACGAAACCACCTCAAAGTTATTCTTTCCAATCAAGTGTTCTCAAATCTTTAAAGACTCAATCCGATAAGATTACTTCAAAGGCGAAACTCAATTCATTACAAGAGAGAAGAGGGGAAGGAGAAACATAAGATCCAACTATAATAGCAAAGCTCGCGATACATCAAGATCGTGCCAAATCAAGAACACGAGAGAGAGAGAGAGAGAGAGAGAGAGATCAAACACATAGCTACTTGTACATACCCTCAGCCCCGAGGGAGAACTACTCCCTTTTCGTCATGGAGAGCACCGGGATGATGAAGATGGCCACCGGTGAGGTTTCCCCCCCTCTGGCAGGGTGCCGAAACAGGGTCCCAATTGACTTTTGGTGGCTACAGAGGCTTGCAGCGGCGGAACTCCAGATCTAATCTCCGTTCTGGAAGTTTTAGGGTACGACGATATATATGGGTGCAGGAAGTACGTCGGAGGAGCCACGGGGGCCCCACGAGGCAGGGGCGCGCCCCCCACCCTCGTGAGCACCTCCCGTATCTCCTGACATGGAGTCCAAGTCTATCCGGTGGCTTTCGTTCCAAAAATAACTTCTCCAGTTGATTTCGTTCCGTTTCGACTCCGTTTGATATTCCTTTTCTTCGAAACACTGAAATAGGCATAAAACAACAAATCTGGGCTAGGCCTCCAGTTAATAGTTTAGTCCCAAAAATAATATAGAAGTGGAAAATGAATCCCAATATTGCCCAAAACAGTAGATAATATAGCATGGAGCAATAAAAAATTATAGATACGTTGGAGACGTATCAGTGCAACATTCAGATCCGTATGTATCTTGCAAATCTCTATGTCTCCCTCCTTGACTTGACCGCGGATGGAATTGAAGCGTCTCTTGATGTGCTTGGTTCTCTTGTGGAATATGTATTCCTTTGCCAAGGCAATTGCACTAGTATTGTCACAAAAGATTTTCATTGGATCCGATGCACTAGGTATGACACCTAGATCGGATATGAACTCCTTCATCCAGACTCCTTCATTTGCTGCTTCCGAAGTAGCTATGTATTCCGCTTCACACGTAGATCCCGCCATGATGCTCTTCTTGGAACTGCACCAACTGACAGCTCCACCATTTAATAAAAACACATATCCGGTTTGTGACTTAGAGTCATCTGGATCAGTGTCAAAGCTTGCATCGACGTAACCGTTTACGACGAGCTCTTTGTCACCTCCATATACAAGAAACATATCCTTAGTCATTTTCAGGTATTTCAGGATGTTCTTGACCGCTGTCTAGTGATCCACTCCTGGATTACTTTGGTACCTCCCTGCTAAACTTATAGCCAGGCACACATCAGGTCTGGTACACGGCATTGCATACATGATAGAGCCTATGGCTGAAGCATAGGGAACACCTTTCATTTTCTCTCTATGTTCTGCAGTGGTCGGGCATTGAGTCTGACTCAACTTCACACCTTGTAATACAGGCAAGAACCCTTTCTTTGCTTGGTCCATTTTGAACTTCTTCAAAACTTTATCAAGGTATGTGCTTTGTGAAAGTCCAATTAAGCGTCTTGATCTATCTCTATAGATCTTGATGCCCAATATATAAGCAGCTTCACCGAGGTCTTTCATTGAAAAATTCTTATTCAAGTATCCTTTTATGCTATTTAGAAATTCAGTATTATTTCCGATCAACAATATGTCATCTGCATATAAGATCAGAAATGCTACGGAGCTCCCACTCACTTTCTTGTAAATACAGGCTTCTCCAAAAGTCAGTATAAAACCATATGCTTTGATTACACTATCAAAGCGTATATTCCAACTCCAGAGGCTTGCACCAGTCCATAAATGGATCGCTGGAGCTTGCACACTTTGTTAGCACCTTTTGGATCGACAAAACCTTCTGGTTGCATCATATGCGACTCTTCTTTAAGTTATCCATTAAGGAATGCAGTTTTGACATCCATTTGCCAAATTTCATAATCATAACATGCGGCAATTCCTAACATGATTCAGACGGACTTAAGCATCGCTACGAGTGAGAAGGTCTCATCGTAGTCAACTCCATGAACTTGTCGGAAACCTTTTGCAACAAGTCGAGCTTTGTAGACAGTAACATTACCGTCAGCGTCAGTCTTCTTCTTGAAGATCCATTTATTCTCTATGGCCTGCCGATCATCGGGCAAGTCAACAAAAGTCCACACTTTGTTCTCATACATGGATCCCAGCTCAGATTTCATGGCCTCAAGCCATTTTGCAGAATCTGGTCTCATCATCGCTTCCTCATAGTTCGTAGGTTCGTCATGGTCAAGTAACATGACTTTTAGAATAGGATTATTGTACCACTCTGGTGCGGATCTTACTCTGGTTGACCTACGAGGTTCGGTAGTAACTTGATCAGAAGTTTCATGATCATCATCATTAGCTTCCTCAGTTACTGGTGTAGGAATCACTGGAACAGATTTCTATGATGAACTACATTCCAATAAGGGAGAAGGTACAATTACCTCGTCAAGTTCTACTTTCCTCCCACTCACTTCTTTTGAGAGAAACTCCTTCTCTAGAAAGGATCCATTCTTAGGAATGAATATTTGCCTTCGGATCTGTGATAGAAGGTGTACCCAACAGTTTCCTTTGGGTATCCTATGAAGACACATTTCTCCGATTTGGGTTCGAGCTTATCAGGTTGAAGCTTTTTCACATAAGCATCGCAGCCCCAAACTTTAAGAAACGACAACTTGGGTTTCTTGCCAAACCACAGTTCATAAGGTGTCGTCTCAACGGATTTAGATGGTGCCCTATTTAACGTGAATGCAGCTGTCTCTAAAGCGTAACCCCAAAACGATAGTGTTAAATCAGTGAGAGACATCATAGATAGCACCATATCTAGTAAAGTATGATTACGACGTTCAGACACACCATTACGCTGTGGTGTTCCACGTAGCGTGAGTTGCGCAACTATTACGCATTGTTTCAAATGAAGTCCAAACTCATAACTCAAATATTCGCCTCCACGATCAGATTGTAGAAACTTGATTTTCTTGTTATGATGATATTCCACTTCACTCTAAAATTCTTTGAACTTTTCAAATGTTTGAGACTTATGTTTCATTAAGTAGATATACCCATATCTGCTCAAATCATCTGTGAAGGTGAGAAAATAACGATATCCGCCGCGAGCTTCAATGTTTATTGGAGCACATACATCAGTATGTATGATTTCCAATAACTCTGTTGCTCGCTCCATTGTGAACGGAGTTTTAGTCATCTTGCCCTTGAGGCACGGTTCGCAAGTACCAAGTGATTCATAATCAAGTGATTCCAGAAGTCCATCAGAATGGAGTTTCTTCATGCGCTTTACACCAATATGACCTAAACGGCAGTGCCACAAATAAGTTGCACTATCATTATCAACTCTACATCTTTTGGTTTCAATACTATGAACATGTGTATCACTAATATCAAGATTTAGTAAAAATAGACCACTCATCACGGGTGCATGACCATAAAAGATATTATTCATATAAATAGAACAACCATTATTCTCTGATTTAAATGAATAACCGTCTCGCATCAAACAAGATCTAGATATAATGTTCATGCTCAACTCTGGCACCAAATAACAATTATTCAGGTCTAAAACTAATCCTGAAGGTAGATCTAGAGGTAGCGTGCCGACGGCGATCACATCGACTTTGGAACCATTTCCCACGCGCATCGTCACCTCGTCCTTAGCCAATCTTCGCTTAATTCGTAGCCCCTGTTTTGAGTTGCAATTGTTAGCAACTGAACCAGTATCAAATACCCAGGCACTACTGCGAGCATTAGTAAGGTACACATCAATAACATGTATATCAAATATACCTTTCACTTTGCCATCCTTCTTCTCTGCCAAATACTTGGGGCAGTTCCGCTTCCAATGACCAGTTCCTTTGCAGTAGAAGCACTCAGTCTCAGGCTTAGGTCCAGACTTGGGTTTCTTCACTTGAGCAGCATCTGGCTTGCTATTCTTCTTGAAGTTCCCCTTCTTCCCTTTACCCTTTTTCTTGAAACTGGTGGCCTTATTGACCATCAAAACTTGATGCTCCTTCTTGATTTCTACCTCCGCAGCTTTTAGCATTGCGAAGAGCTCGGGAATCGTCTTATCCATCCCTTGCATATTATAGTTCATCACGAAGCTCTTGTAGCTTGGTGGCAGTGATTGAAGAACTCTGTCAATGACACTATCATTAGGAAGATTAACTCCCGGTTGAGTCAAGTGGTTGTGGTACCCAGACATTGTGAGTATATGTTCACTGACAGAACTATTCTCCTCCATCTTGCAGTTGTAGAAATTATTGGAGACTTCATATCTCTCAATCCGGGCATTTTCTTGAAATATTAACTTCAACTCCTGGAACATCTCATATGCTCCATGATGTTCAAAACGTCGTTGAAGTCCCGGTTCTAAGCCATAAAGCATGGCACACCGAACTATCGAGTAGTCATCAGCTTTGCTCTGCCAGGTGTTCATAACATCTGGCGTTGCTCCTGCAGCGGTTTTGTCACCAAGCGGTGCTTCCAGGACATAATTCTTCTGTGCAGCAATGAGGATAATCCTCAAGTTACGGACCCAGTCTGTGTAGTTTCTACCATCATCTTTCAACTTAGCTTTCTCTAGGAACGCATTAAAATTCAACGGAACAACAACACGGGCCATCTATCTACAACAACACAGACATGCAAAATACTATCAGGTACTAAGTTCATGATAAATTAAAGTTCAATTAATCAAATGACTTAAGAACTCCCACTTAGACAGATATCTCTCTAATCATCTAAGTGATCACGTGATCCATATCAACTAAACCATGTCCGATCATCACGTTAGATGGAGTAGTTTTCAATGGTGAACATCACTATGTTGATCATATCTACTATATGATTCACGCTCGACCTTTCGGTCTCAGTGTTCCGAGGCCATATCTACATATGCTAGGCTCGTCAAGTTTAACCTGAGTATTCTGCATGAGCAAAACTGGCTTGCACCCATTGTATGTGAACGTAGAGCTTATCACACCCGATCATCACGTGGTATCTCGGCACGACGAACTGTAGAAACGGTGCATACTCAGGAGAACACTTATACCTTGAAATTTAGTGAGAGATCATCTTATAATGCTACCGCCGAACTAAGCAAATTAAGATGCATAAAGGATAAACATCACATGCAATCAATATAAGTGATATGATATGGCCATCATCATCTTGTGCCTTTGATCTCCATCTCCAAAGCACCGTCATGATCACCATCGTCACCGGCTTGACACCTTGATCTCCATCGAAGCATCGTTGTCGTCTCGCCAACTATTGCTTCTACGACTATCGCTACCGCTTAGTGATAAAGTAAAGCAATTACATGGCGATTGCATTTCATACAAGAAAGCGACCACCATATGGCTCCTGCCAGTTGCCGGTAACTGTGTTACAAAACATGATCATCTCATACAATAAAATTTAGCATCATGTCATGACCATATCACATCACAGCATGCCCTGCAAAACAAGTTAGACGTCATCTACTTTGTTGTTGCAAGTTTTACGTGGCTGCTACGGGCTGAGCAAGAACCGTTCATCAAAAACCAGAACGCGGTATAGTGATTGCTTTTTGATCTTCAGAAAGAACTCTATTCATTGAATCTGATTCAACTAAAGCTAGAGAAACAAACACCCACTAGCCACCTGTGTGCGAACCACATCGGTAGAACCAGTCTCGCGTAAGCGTACGCGTAATGTCGGTCCGGGCCGCTTCATCCAACAATGCCGCTGAATCAAGAATCAACTAGTGACGGCAAGCAATATGTATATACCCACACCCACAACTCCTTTGTGTTCTACTCATGAATATAACATCTATGCATAAACCTGGCTTGGATGCCACTGTTGGGGAACGCAGTAATTTCAAAAAAAATCCTACACACACGCAAGATCATGGTGATGCATAGCAACGAGAGGGGAGAGTATTGTCTACATACCCTTGTAGACCGTAAGCGGAAGCGTTATGACAACGCGGTTAATGTAGTCGTACGTCCTCATGATCGACCGATCTAGTAACGTAGACACGGCACCTCCGTGATCTGCACACGTTCAGCTCGGCGACGTCCCGTGAACTGACGATCCAGTAGAGCTTTGTGGGAGAGTTTCGTCAGCACGACGGTATGATGACGGTGATGATGTTGCTACCGGAACAGGGCTTCACCTAAGCACCGCTATGATATAACTGAGGTGGATTATGGTGGAGGGGGCACCGCACACGGCTAAAGATCAATGATTAATTTGTGTGTCCGTGGGGTGCCCCTCCCCCGTATATAAAGGAGTGGAGGAGGGGGTGGGTCGGCCCTCTCTATAGCGCGCCCTAGGGGAGTCCTACTCCCTCCAGGAGTAGGATCCCCCCCTTTCCTAGTAGAAGTAGGAGCCCTTCCAAGTAGGAGTAGGAGAAGAAGGAAGCATGAGAGAGGGAGGAAGGAAACGAGGGCCGGCCCCCTCCCAATTCGGATTGGGCTTGGGGGGCGCGCCTCCCTCTTTTCCCTTCCCTCTCCTCTATTACACTAGAGCCCAATAAGGCCCATATACTCCCCGGGGGGTTCCGGTAACCTTCCGATACTCTGAAAAAATGCTTGAACCACTCGGAACCATTCCGATGTCCAAATATAGGATTCCAATATATCGATCTTTATGCCTCGACCATTTTGGACTCCTCGTCATGTCCGTGATCAAATCCGGGACTCCGAACTACCTTCAGTACATCAAAACACATAAACTCGTAATACCGATCGTCACCGAACGTTAAGCGTGCAGACGCTACGGGTTCGAGAACTATGTAGACATGACCGAGACTCATCTTCGGTCAATAACCAATAGCGGGACCTGGATGCTCATATTGGTTCCTACATATTCTACGAAGATATTTATCGATCCAACTGCATAATGGTATACTTTGTTCCCTTTGTCATAGGCATGTTACTTGCCCGAGATTCGATCGTCGGTATCTCAATACCTAGTTCAATCTCGTTACCGGCAAGTCTCTTTACTCGTTCTGTAATGCAACATCCCGTAACTAACTCATTAGTCACATTGCTTGCAAGGCTTATAGTGATGTGCATTACTGAGAGGACCCAGAGATACCTCTCCGACAATCGGAGTGAAAAATCCTAATCTCGATCCATGCCAACTCAACAAACACCATCAGAGAAACCTGTAGAGCACCTTTATAATCACCCAGTTACGTTGTGATGTTTGATAGCACACAAAGTGTTCCTCCGATATTCGGGAGTTGCATGATCTCATAGTCATAGGAACATGTATAGTTATGGATAAAGCAATAGCAACAAACTAAATGATCATCGTGCTAAGCTAATGGATGGGTCAAGTCAATCACATCATGCTCTAATGATGTGGTCCAGTTAATCAAATGACAACTCATGTCTATGGTTAGGAAACATAACCATCATTGATTCAACGAGCTAGTCAAGTAGAGGCAAACTAGTGACACTTTGATTGTCTATGTATTCACACATGTACTAAGTTTTTGGTTAATACAATTCTAGCATGAATAATAAACATTTATCATGATATAAGGAAATATAAATAACAACTTTATTATTGCCTCTAGGGCATATTTCCTTCAGCTGTCGTATGTACATGAGGTTGCATATATCCGGCGGGCCGGAATTGCTTGGCGAATATTGCTTGTGGTGGGTTGGTGGCTTTAAATCTGAACCCTAACCCAATTTGGAGTCGGGTGCTTGAAAAACTTCCGAGCTTGTTAGTTCGGGCTCCGGGATGTCAAACGGTTTTCCAGGCCCAATGCCCGATTCCAGGTTCGGAGGACTGGGTGTGTCGTTCCGCAGACGGGTATCCGGCTCTTCGGACTCGGAAATTCGAACATAGTTTGTCTTCAACATAGGGGAAGAATTGTTGTTTTGCTCCTCTACAACCGCTATCTGATGGGTGATCGGCAGAGATTTGATTCCTCTTTGATCGGGTTTAAGCCCAATCTGATCATAGTCTGTAGTGACCCCCATGGAGGCGATGTGATCCAGGAGTTCATTTAAAGATGACCACTCCGCCGGATCCATCCATCTGGAGTATTAGGAGTCAACACGGAGGCGATTCTCGATGACCTGAGAAGTCATCGTCGGCTTAACGGCCGAACGGGCGGTCATGGTAAAGCCGCCCAGCCGGAGGGTTTGGCTTGAGGCCAGGGCTCCTCCGGAGGTGATACTATCCTTGATAACAAGGCGAGCCATCAATCCTATCTTCGACATCACATCAGAACTCTCAATGAAAGCACCGATCTCCGTGTCCGATCTCGGGTAGGGGGTCCCGACCTATGCGTCTAAGGTCGATGGTAACAGGAGACGGGGGACACAATGTTTACCCAGGTTCGGGCCCTCTTGATGGAGGTAATGCCCTACTTACTGCTTGATTGATCTTGATGAATATAAGGATTACAAGAGTTGATCTACCACGAGATCATAATGGCTAAACCGTAGATGTCTAGCCTATATGATTGTGATCGCCTCTACGGACTAAACCCTCCGGTTTGTATATACACCGGAGGGGCCTAGGGTTGTACAGAGTCGGTTTACAGTGGAAGGAATCTTCATATCCGAACGCTAAGCTTGCCATCCAAGCAAAGGAGAGTCCCATCCGGACACGAGAGGAAGTCTTCTGTCTTGTATCTTCGTGGCCCATCAGTCCGGCCCACGTCACATAGGCCGAACGTCCGAGGACCCCATAATCTAGGACTCCCTTAATCGCTCCCAGATTGGAAAAGGTATGGCCTTGTTGATGACAGCGGGGAAGTCGTCGTGTGCATGCCCTTAAGGACCATCGCCCCGAAGCCGTAGGCATCACCGTTGAAACCTTGAATCTGTGCTCCGAGAATAAGGACCGGGTGGCACAATTAAATTTTACCACGATAATGATATAGCCGATCAGGCTAGGAATGACCCGAAGGATTAATAAACTCATAAGCAATGAAGGTTGCTTAGAGTTATTGAATCGAAGTGCGGAATTGACTCACTTATCGGTGTCCTTGAGTGTCTATCAACTAACAACCCGGAGGATAATTGGAATCGGTGAGAATTAATCCTTGAAGAACTCATAAGAAGTAATATGGTTCTATGATATTATCGAGATACCACGGGGTAATACTCAAAGGTAGATCATAATAGAGGTTGCGGAGAGGTATTGATCTGCAGAAGACAAGTACTTTAACTTGCCCGAGAAATGGAATCAAAGAGAAAATACGGTCGAAACCACGATTGCAAAGGATCAATTCACAGATCCAAATGATATTTCATCAAGGCAATAGTTATTATCACAAGAAGCTTCCATGATAGGATCTACATCGTGTCCATGGGCATGAACACAAAGTTCAAGGTCGACTCCCACTTCTCCAATGCACAACCTTTCATTCACTTCTCGCTTTCGATGAAGTTGTAGTGTTGAAATATTATTTTGGCAAACACCAGAAGAGTATGACTCGTGAAAACTTTCGAGTTCGCACATAATAAGGAAGGCATAGGTTCAACCCGTCAGGGTATCGTGGAAACATATACCACAAGCTTCAATAGTAAATACCACCAGCTCGAAAACAGAGCGTAGTTGAGAAAGCAGAGGATACAATTTACCAAAGGCTTTATATATCCATGGAAAGGCTCACAAGGTTACTTGAATATGAAGGAGACTATCGGACAATAATCCAACAAGAGGTCTGGTGGTCTACAACGGAGCTGATGTGAGTATCGGTACTCTATCAAAGAAAGAGGGAATGCATGTGCATCAGATTATAGAAATAACTGACTAACTCAAAGCTCAAATGCAAAGGAATTATGAATTCCAAGACAAGGGATCAGAAGCAATGCTCTGAGTAGGGATGGATAAGTTGAATAGCCTTAGGGGTACAATCAATGGCAATTTGAGTGGTCGAGATCCAGCTCATGTCCGGAATGACGTCTGAATCGGAAGTATAAATTCCAGGGAACAACTGATGATTGTGTGCATTCACACACATGTTGAATCAAAAGGATCAGAATGACAATCACAAATGTTTTTTAAGTAAATTGCTAGACCAATGGAATTAACCGGAATGCAAGTATGCAAGAATTCCAAGAACAACAGGCTCTTGAGGATTTTCAAAAGATCAAATAGTATTTCGAAGTCTTTTGTGGAACACAAGAACAACTGGGAATGAGTGGATACTCGATAAGTGCGAGGAATTATCCGTAGGGGTATTTCTATGGCAAGGAACTACAAGGCAGTGGTACAAGGGATTCTTAAAAGTCGGAGAGCAATTCGATGCATCCTGTAACAACAAGAGAAACTCAGAGTAATTGTATGAACAACAAGTGTATGTCGTTATCCATATGGATATATCGGTAGTAGGGAATTGAAAAGCAGAGGGCACAAGGGTCTCGGGAATGATCGAAGAGTATTTTCAAAATCTTCTGGTGCAGTAGGCGATCATCTGTGATAAGGGGCTCTCCGGGAGAAGTAGTTACGAGAACCTAGAGTTAGATTTAGTAAAATCATTTAACCCGAATAGAAGAGAGATCAGAGTCCTAGAGTAAGGATCGAGGAGTAAAAGATCCTAATACCACCCAAATGGCGACGTGGGCCCGTAAGACACACAGGCATGTTAGTAAAAAAATTGTAATTTCTAGACTAGACTTTGGCCAAGGAGTGTGGAAGGGGGATTCCTACAGGCAGTCGGCTCTGATACCAACTTGTGACGCCCCCGATTCAATCGTACACTAATCATACACGCAAACATGTACGATCAAGATCAGGGACTCACGGGAAGATATCACAACACAACTCTACAAATAAAATAAGTCATACAAGCATCATATTACAAGCTAGGGCCTCGAGGGCACGAATACAAAAGGTTGATCATAGACGAGTCAGCGGAAGCAACATTATCTGAGTACAGACATAAGTTAAACAAGTTTGCCTTAAGAAGGCTAGCACAAACTGGGACACAGATCGAAAGAGGCGCAGGCCTCCTACCTGGGATCCTCCTAAACTACTCCTGGTCGTCGTCAGCGGTCTGCACGTAGTAGTAGGCACCTCGCGAGTAGTAGCAGTCATCATCGATAGTGGTGTCTAGCTCCTGGACTCCAATGTCTGGTCACAACAATCGGGTATAGAAAGGGGGAAAAGGGGGAGCAAAGCAACCGTGAGTACTCATCCAAAGTACTCACAAGCAAGGAACTACACTACATATGCATTGGTATCAATGAAAGGGGGTAGTATATGTGGACTGAACTGTAGAATGCCGGAATAAGAGGGGGATAGCTAGTCCTGTCGAAGACTACGCTTCTGGCCGCCTCCATCTTGCAGCATGTAGAAGAGAGTAGATGGTAAGTTCACCAAGTAACCTCACGTAGCATAACCCTACCCGGTGATCCTCCCCTCATCGCCCTGTGAGAGAGCGGTCACCGGTTGTATCTGGCACTTGGAAGGGTGTGTTTTATTAAGTATCCGGTTCTAGTTGTCATAAGGTCAAGGTACAACTCCGGGTCGTCCTTTTATCGAGGGACACGGCTATTCAAATAGATCAACTTCCCTACAGGGGTGCACCACATTTCCCAACACGCTCGATCCCCTTTGGCCGGACACACTTTCCTAGGTCATGCCCAGCCTCGAAAGATCAACACGTCGCAGCCCTACCTAGGCACAACAGAGAGGTCAGCACACCGGTCTAAATCCTATGGCGCAGGGGTCTGGGCCCATCGCCCATTCCACACCTGCACGTTGCGAGGGCGGCCGGAAGCAGACCTAGCCCCCTTAATACAAGAGCAGGCTTATGGTCCAATCCGGCGCACGCCGCTCAATCGCTGATGTCACGAAGGCTTCGGCTGATACCTCGACATCGAGTGCCCATAACTGTTCCCGCGTAGTTGGTTAGTGCGTATAGGCCAGTGGCCAGACTCAGATCAAATATCAAGATCTCGTTAAGCGTGTTATTTTCGAAATAACCACGAACGCCGACCAGGGCCAGGCCCACCTCTCTCCTAGGTGGTCTCAACCTACCCTGTCGCTCCGGCACAAAGATCCACTCAGAGGGCCGTCGGGAAAGTATGTCCTTTCAGCCCCCAATTCATGAATCAACCGCGGGTACTCAACGAGCCGACCCGACTTTAGTCACAACATGTATCATGTGTAATATGTATAGTATATACCCGTGATCAACACCCGATGTGATCATGGCCCAATAGTATAGCATGGCAGACTGACAAGAATGTAGGGCCACTGATGATAAACTAGCATCCTATACTAAGCATTTAGGATTTGCAGGTAAGGTATCAACAACTATAGCAACAATGACAGGCTATGCATCAGAATAGGATTAACGGAAAGCAGTATCATGCTAAACTACTCTAATGCAAGCAGTAGAGAGAATAATAAACGATATCTGGTGATCAGGGGGGGCTTGCCTGGTTGCTCTGGCAAGTAGGGGTCGTCAACAGCGTAGTCGATCGGGGCACCAGTAGCAGTGTCAGTCTGATAGTGTACCGGAGAGAAGAGGGGGAAGAAACAATGAATACAATGCAAACGGATGCATAACGATGCATGACATGACAATGAGCGGTGCTAGGTGTGCCCTAACGCAGTAGGAGATGATATCGACAAAGGGGAAAAACATCCGGGAAAGTATTCCCGGTGTTTTACGTTTTCGGACAGATGAATCGGAGGGGGAAAGTTACGTGTTTGCTATGCTAGGGATGTGTGGCGGACGAACGGGCTGCGTATCTGGATTCGTCTCGTCGTTCTGAGCAACTTTCATGTACAAAGTTTTTCCATCCGAGCTACGGTTTATTTTATATTGATTTTAAAAGATTTAAATCATTTTTAGCATTTATTTAATTATTTTAATTCAACATTATCCAGAATAGTGTTTGCTAGCATCAGCATGATGTCAGCAGTCAACTGTGACCGTTGACCGGTCAAACTGACGTGTGAGTCCCACTGTCATTGACTAAGACTAAACTAAACAAGTTTAATTAGTTTAGTTAATTGATTAGTTTAATTAAGTTAATTAATTCTTTAATTAATTAATTATTTTTATTTCTATTTTAAATTCTTTTTTAATTAAATGATCTGGGGGGTGGGCCCCACTGTCAAGGCCCAGCGGGGCTAACGGGCGTGCGGGCACGCGGGCGCGGCCACAAGCGCCCGCCGGGATGAGCCCGGGTGCTGGCCCCGGGCGCGGCCAGCGGCCGCCACCGGCGGAGATGGACGCAGCCCAGCACGACCAGCTGGAGGAGACGGCGCAGGGCGCTCGGCGGTAGGGGAGCAACAAGCAGGGGAGGAGGGGGCGCGCGCGGGGGAGAGGAGGGCCAGGGGCGCGACGTAGGCGTGGACACGACCTGCTGTGCGGGTAGCCGCGGAGGGGGAACTGCGCGGGTGAGGTACAACGAGCACGAGGCGGGGGGGCAGCAGGGTCGAGCCGGAGCTCGGGCGGAGGCGGGCGCGGGGTGCGGCCACGCAGGGAGAGGCTGGCGGCATGGTCGAACGTCGGCGGCGCGACGCGGTAGGGCGACGACGGCATGAGGCTGCAGCAGCAGTCGTGCTGCAGCAGGAGGAGGAGGCGAGGGACGGAGAGCGGCGCACGACAGGGAGCGCGGTCGCCACGGGCGTTGGGCGCGCGCGCGAAGGCGCGGACATGGTCAGGGCGAGGGAGAGAGAGGAGGCCAGGGGCCTCACCGCGGTCCTGTAGGGAAAAATGGCAGCGGAGCGTGGGGAGGTTGACGGGGACGAGGCGACGACTGGGAGGTAGGCGTGCAGTCCGGCGAGGAGGGGGGCGCAGGCCAGCGAGGTGGGTCTCGGGCGGCGACGTCCTGGCGCGGGGCGGCACCGAGCGCGGCGAGCCCCGATCCGATCTGGATCGGGGGGGCAAACGACGTGGGGGAGGAGTGGGGGTGTCGGTGGGGTTGACCGGGTGGAGTGGGGGTTATGGAGAGGGAGTGGGGGTGAATGGGCCGGCCGGCTGGGCCAAGGCCAAGTTGGGTTGGTTGGTTCGGCGGCCAGCTGGGCCGAACGGCCCAGTTGGCCAAGGGGTTTCTCTTTTTTCTATTTTTATTTCTTTCTTTTATTTGTTTTGTTTTCTATTTTAAATCATCTTAAAATGTTCAAGCTTTAAAAAAAACATTTTCTACACAATAATTACCTACGCAATATTTGACACTAACCGAACAATTTTGTTTTAACGTTTGAAAACTTTTGTTGTTTGACATTATTTAAATTTTGAATTTGAAAAGTTTCGACCTGACGCGAGATTAAACAGTGATGGAGGTGACATGGCATATTTAGCAGAGATTTACTGTAGCCTAATTATCCGGGCGTCACAATTCTCCTCCACTACAAGAAATCTCGTCCCGAGATTTAAGAGGTAGGGTGAGGGGAAAAGGATTTGGTTACGAAATTCTAACGAATCTTCTCAATCTTGGTTGCTCTTCTTGAAGAGGTCGATCCATTACATTGACGCCTTCATTCCTCTATTTCAACCCATCATGATGAAGTAGTCATCCTTCTTCGGAAGTTCCCTTGTACTTACGAAAAGGATAAGGGGTATCTTCAGAAGAACTGAGCACTACAATGTTGCTTATCGGGTAGTTATCATCAGGGAAGGTGGCGGAAAGTAACTCTTGAAGTGAAACTTAAGAAATTACCGAGAGCAAGATAAGAAGGTACCTTGAGAAGTTTCGAGCGGGTAGGCAATCATTCGATGCCTGAACAAAGTGTGAAAGGGGGTCCAGAGCAATGAGAAAAAGTATTGCGTCTGATACCAAAATAGATTGTTAGGAAGATGACCCATGAATTACAAATGAAATCAAGCACGGGGCATAACTTTGGCAACATGGGTGTACAGGAGAGTCAGGTTTCGATCCTGTGGAACTGTGGGTTATGGGCCCACCATGTGGGTTAAAAGTAAAAAAGGGCGGTGATATTTTGCACAGTCATGATAACAAGGCATGTCAGAGGATAGCATGTCAGTTATGTCAGCAACAATGTCGGTACCAAGGGCGAGGGACGAAGAGAACCATTTTCCTTCTCGTTGAACGAGGTGGACCAATAGGCAAAGTTCTCGTCCATCGGTGGTTACCAGAATGTTATCAACAATAGCAACAGGGTCTTACCGACCGATTGTACACCTAGGTGTTTACATAAGTAGAAGAATAGTACTGCTTAGATCATATAGAACACCAGAAAGGTTAAACAAAACAATGGAAAGGAAAAAAGGTGATCTTCAGATTAAACAGAACAATGGAAAGGAAAATATGTTTAAACACATATTTCAGGGGTATATCCTTCCCTAGGACAAGCAGAGCATAATATCCATGACGAGTTATAACATAGAAAACCCTTTCGAAAAGGGGAGAGAAATTTCATGGCATTACCCATACAATGGTGTTTGGATCATTGATAAAGAAAAGTTAGCATTGTGCTTCAAATGTTCTTATTGAAAAACGGAGTACCAGTGACATGCTTAGAGATAGAATTGACAAGGTCTGCAACCAAAGGTCAGACTCTGGATACACGAAGGATCCATCAGGAACAACTTGTAGAATAAGTCTTATAATTTCCTCATGGAAGAATGAATAACTTTGCTAAAAAGGGAACTATGACAATAGGTCCTTCGGCCAGGTATGCTAGGCATAACATCACCTTATCGGGTCATATAAAGACAAATGTTTATAACTTTTGGACATATGTTCCAACCATCATATCTGATCAAGATTCAGATCTGATTGGTGTCAGGATACCTCAGACTCAGGATGCCTAAGGAGAAAAGGGTGCGACACAAATTGACGAGATGACATTGTAGATTCTCGGGAAACGAACTATGGAAGCGAATTCCGAAACAAGAGTTCATCATTAAACCAAGGAGAGGATGAGGAGGTGGCTGATGGACTCAGCGCTAAGCCATTGAGATTTCCAACAAGATGGAATTCCTCAATTATATGAACCAGGAGATAACATTTGTCAGACCAAATGATATAATGATGTATGTTTGAGGAAAATATACACAATTAACATTGGCTGAAGGGTGCAGCCGAAATACGGGCTTAGGTAGCATGTGTAGGGTAACGCAGCAGAAAACAAAAATTTTCCGACCTACGCACCAGCCTAGGACCACTATGCAGACTGCATACATGGTTTGATCTTTTTCGTTACCGACTAGTAGCGCAGCGGAAAGTAGAGTCGATGACGATCGGCGATGCAGATCCCCGCATCCAGGATTTACAACATCCCAACTGCGAGGATGTATACCCTCATCTGCTCCTCAGACAGCCCCTCGGGAGGCGGTCGAATAGCCCCCTGGACGGTGTCGCGGACAGCCCTTCGGGAGGGCCTTCGAAACTCGAACGATCACTCGGACAGCCCTTTAGGAGGACCTTCGAAACTCGGACGGTTACACGGACAGCCCTTTGGGAGGCACTCACGAACTAAGACTGAAACTACAATCTCTCTACAGAGTTGCACACATACGGTGTCATCTATCCGGCAGGGCTTCGTCGTCCAGAACTAGTTCCTGCCGGAACCCAGACAGCCTTTCATCTCTACGAAACTATTTCGCGGGGAGGGAGAGAGAAGCGAGATCATTGCATGGCACTTGTATGTGAGAAGGGATGAGTAGAATGGCAGCCCCTTCTCCTCCTTTTATAGGCCAAGGCAAGGGGTGGGGTGGTGGAGGAAATACCAAAACACCCATGCTACATGTCCCACATGAAGGGTGAAATGGTAACTCAAGTGGGGCACCAAGGGGACACCATGGAGGCACCCCCTTGGCCAGCTATAACCTTGCCCCCTCCCATGGGGGGGGGTCAACAAGCCACCAACATGTCTCCTAGAAACATGGGTGCTCCCTAGACAAAAAGCCACCAAACATGTAACCCCCAATTCGTGGGATCTTGTCCCCTCGTGCTGAGACAAGATGTTTTCCGCGAAACATTTTTTCTGAAAAATTCCAAAAGGTCCCAGAACATTTCCGGCACCCTCTAAAATTATTCTGGGCATGATCCGAAACATTTTCGGTGTGGTGATTTTTATCAGCGAAAAGCAACAACGGCGGTTACGGCAGCTCCGGAACATTTTCGGTTTTTCTCTCCGAAAATTCCCAAAAGTTCCCAGACCAATTCTGGGGCCCTCTAAGAATTTCCAGGCGAGTGCTGAAACCATTTTTACCTAATAATATATTCCGAAATAACTTTTTGGTTTCACCGAAACTCTTTCGGTGTTCTTTCTCCAAAACTCTTTCGTTGTCTCCGAAACTTTTCCAGTGACTTTCTCTCAGACTCCCTGTCTAGTATTCAGCATATAGATGACCCTTAAGCGTGTGACCCTATAGGTTCGGTGAAGTATAGACATGAACTGGAACCCCTTCCGATCAATGATCAACATGGGAGCCGTGGACACCCATATTGACCCCTATACCCACACGAATGAATATTCGAGTGAACCTCCAGTTGTCGTGTGCTATTCCTGTTGCTTCGTGATATGTTACAAATCCCCGAGGTGAGATTTACTTGCATCCCTGTGGATCAATGACTTTTCCACTATGCTAGTTACCTCGTTACCGGTTTTGTTCTCTTTTCTCGTTTCCGTGTTGTGGCATCCCTATGATCAAATCACACTATGTCTGGCCAGACGATGATGGATACCATAACACCGGGAGGGCCCGAGAATATCTATCCATCATCGGAGGAGCAAATCCCAATCTTGAGCTATCAAGTTACTTGACACACTTTTCCATGAACCCATAAGCCGCCGTAATAGCCACCCATTTACGGATGATGTTTAACAAACCCCAAAGTTCATGAAGCAAGTATGAAGAAACTCGATACTCTCATGGTCTAAGGAATTATGCAAACGTTAACCATCTCTGTGTTATGTACCATTAACTTGTGACGAACGAATCTCATAGCATAACATCAATCCGGGTCGATTCAACACAAATGTTCTCTTAACATTGTGCCCTCAAAGTTGTTGGCATAGACATGCCCATGACCAGGAAAACAGAATCATCATGCAACACTTGAGCTAGTCTTAGAGGCCAGACTAGGAATACTTCTTACCGTTTATTATTCCACACGTGCATATGAGTCTTCCTCCAAGCCTCGTGTTATTGCAGACTCGAGAACCATAGCAGTTATAGCATGGAACATAAACATAATTATGAACATGGAGATAAGTAATAGCATTTATTATTGCCTCTAGGGCATATCTCCTACAGACTCCCACTTGCACTAGAGTCAGTAATCTAGTTAATGCTAATGCACTTTACACCTATGGCATACCGGTGTAAAAATTGCTTCGCATGTGGTATAGCCTGATTTCCATCGGATCTGACAACTTCAGTTCCGTGTCTATCTCTGCATATCCTCGCATTTTCACGCTTTCACAAAATTCATATTTTGTGCGGACTTGGCTTTTATGTATGTGAATCATAGGTCAAACCTGGATTCCTCAGACTGAGTTATGGAGAAACTACCTGCAGTAGTGTCCCATTGTCAAAAGCCATCTTGGAACCATACTAAGTTCATGAATGAACTATATGACTCAACATCTTGTTTGTCGCTTCTAAAGCGTCAACATACTTAGTCATTTGTTATAGAATTCGCCACAGTATCCTGTTGGGAACAATTTCCAACTACCGTGCCACCATATTGTGTATCACACAAAACCCTTAACTTAAAATCGAAAATCGCATGGAGAAAAGATGAAGACTGTATCGATGTAACATTTTACAATGAACTCTTCATGATGTCCGCTTGCGAGAAAACATATCATCAGTACTTACTCTAGTACTCAATGACATCTTTCACTGTTGTCCCATGATCATTACTTTGATCACTTTAGTATCCATACTCGCAACACCTTGGGAGTATCGGACATATCTGGTTGTTTTTACATACCATGGAATACATGATTAATCCAGAACACGAAGGTGTGTGGAATCTCCATCATGTTTTTTACTCCTCAGTGTTTTGGGACACCGAGTCTTGTAAAAACTCTTTCCATGTGACTTAGTCAAGAATCACTCCTTGGCGTTTTAAATGCTAAATAGGTTTAGCACCTTGTCAATATGTATTCATTGCTTAGCCATATTAGGTAAATCTATCTCCATAGATCATCATGCCTAATATTGAGGCTATTTAGCCTAAGCACTTCATCAAAAAACAATTTCAAATGAAGTCCTAATTCGTGTCAAGAAATTTATTTCCAATTAACAATGTGTCAAGCACACAAGGTTTTTGGAAATATTATTACGCTCCCACTTACTTTCTTGAATTACAATCATCTTCGTTACCCATTAATGAAGTCAGGACCCTTTGACCATTTCATCAAAGCACGAAGATTCAAACTCCATTTTTCTCTCTTCTGTCCATCGCTGGAACTCTGAAGTTTGCACCCTTACTAGCATCCTCTGGATAGACAAAATGCCTTGGACTGTAACACATGCAAGTCCTTGGTTTCATTTCCATCAGATGGAAATCCTATTGTCATCCATGTTTCATATCTCATGATTGAAATATGTATTAATTGCTAGTTCAACCCGAACCGACTTTAAGCATCGCTACGATGAAAACAACCTCATTGTAGTCAACTCTTGTACTTGTTATTTCAACAAGTCGAGCTTTATGGATAAAACATTTTTATCCGTATCAGTTTTAAGTTCCATCAATATTCGTTAGACTCTAAGTCTTCCGAAAGGTGTATCAAGGTTTTAATCTTGAATCACTTATATGGAAACTAACTCGGGTTGTATTGGCATTTAGCCAATTCCGGAGTCAGGGCCCATCAACGCTTCCTTGTGTATCATAGGTATAATGTTGTATAACAACAATATCTCGTTTGCGCACCTGAGAGGTTTGCACGAGCCTTGCCTACATGGTTCAGCTGCAAGTTCAACTGAAGTTCATACATTTTATTGTAGAGATTTCCGTATCAGTCGCAATAGGAAACTCTAGAATTACTTCCAGGGTCTCTTTCCTTTGATCTGATGATGAAGATACTGTTTATCTCGTCGATTTGCACTATTCTCCCACTCACCTTTTTGAAAGAACCATTCTCTTTAAAATCACACCGTTTCGCGGCAAAACTATTTGCCTCGGTATAGTGAGGGAGGAATACCCAACATTTTGGTATAACCTACAAAGTAGCACTTGTCTGATTTGGATTAGGTTTGTAACCTTTTACACAAGCCCCATATTCCAAATGTTAAGAAAAGATATGACATGGTTGGGCGTACCATACCATGGCTTCATTTCAACAGACCCGATGTAGCTCTTTTCAGTGTAAAAGCCGCAGTCTCTAAAGCATCACTTTAAAACGGATAATGGCAAATTTATTTATGTCTTCTTTGACCTTACCATGTCATAAATGGTTAGATTACATCTCCACGGACTTTTCACTTGCAGTGGTGTTCCGGGAGGTGCAAGTTATGAAACCCCTTTCACAACTCATCAGACATTCGCTAAACATGTAACTCAAATATTTCTTTGTGCAATCAAATTGTAGAAACATAATTTTCTTGTTACAATAACTTCTACTTCATTTTTGAAAACCTTTCGAATGATTTCAAAAGATCCAGACTTACGTCTCATCAAGTAAATATCCATATATCTGCTTGAGTCATTTCTGAAGATAAATAAATCCACCACTTGCAACAACATTTATTGAACTACACACATCAAAATGTATGATCACCAATAAGTTTGTTGCTCGTTCCTTATGGCCTGTGAACGTTATTTCAGTCACTTCACTTTTCGGAGGAAAGTTGCAACTGTCAGATGATTCAAAATCAAACGACTTCAAAATCCATCATAATGGAATTTTTCCATGCGGGTTTCTCCAATGTGACCAAATGCAGTGCCACACATGTGTGGTATTCTTATAGTCTCGCGACATTTAGCGTCAGCGTTATGGATGTATCATATTACTATCAATATTCATAACATACATCCCATCTTGGATGGAAGCATGACCCTTCATGTTATTCATAATACTTAACAAGAATTGTTGGTTTTATGAACAACTCTTTTTCAACAAACATTGTGCAATGGGCTAGAGTGTATGAAACTCTAAAATGAATTATGAAAGTAAACCCAGAGGTATTGTATTATTATCAATATTCATAACATACATCTCATTCATAATGAAACTATGGCCCTTGTGTTATTCATAACATCGAACATAAAAAGTTCTCTTATGAACAACCTTCTTGCAAGATACCTTATGCAATGGGCTAGAGTTTGTAAAACTCTAAATGAATTATGAAAATAAATACAGATGGCAATACACCGATGGAAGGTATAGTAAAATTTACTATGTTCCCTGTGTATACCTAACCTCATTTCTAGCTAGTTTTTTTAGGCCATAGTAGCTCTTACATTGATTCGCAACAGAATACAATCGAGCGGGTATCTTTGTGATTAACTCACAATACCCAAGAATTAGTGATTAACATGTTTAACCATAATTCCCAAGAACTATATCTTTGACCAGCCTACTATACATCAAAAACTTGTATGGCATTCATACATGAGCTGGAAATTCCAGTCATCTTTCTTTCTGCCTTTATACTTCTAAAAGTTTAACTTTTAGTATTTCTCCTACTCGCAAAAGAAGCACCCAACTTAAGAGTGGCGTTAGCCCCGGACTTCCTAGGCGTGTAAGTCATACTAACACCCTTTGGACACTTCATTTCTCTTTAAGTTGTTGTTTTATTCACCTTTCATTATATGACATGCATTCTTCTGGATCCCTTTCCCAACAGTCAAATGCATAGTAAACACTTTTACTAATACTTGCAAACAAACATTGCTTTGTTTGTATCTGGAAATAATTTTCAGTTCCATGAATATCATATAACTATCCCAACTTTTGAAGTTTGGGTTTCATGGAAGCAAACATATTCCACTTGACCATAACAGAATTCTAGCTTTTGGATCGAAGGACGAGAGTCACATGATCCATAGCATTAGCGGGAGGATACGGAAAGCATGCGATAGGACAAAGTCCTTCTCAGCACTTTTGAGGACAATCCTCACATTACGTTACCAATCATAAAGTTTTAACCAGATATTTAACAGCTATTCAATTTTAATAGGGAAGGTGGAAACGCGAGCCATTATTCTACAACTATTTTGCAAGAAACACTTAGATAGTGTTCATAATTAATTGCACTGAGAATTAAACATGTTAATTCAACAATGCGCTCCCACTCAAATCAATATCTCTCATAATTAATTTTGAGTGATACAAGATCCAGACTTCAATTCATCGCCATAGAATCATCATCTCATAACGGGAATTTTTATCGGTAGGCCAACTTGCCGATCACATCTCTATGTGACTCTTGCTCATCTTTCGATGTGTTACTATATCAAGAATATGAACGGAGATGGCAATAAGTATTACTATATCAAGAATTCTTAAGAGGTGGTGAAATTCTCACAACATTCTTGACATAAAGGAATCTAACACTCCAAGGGAGAACATAACATAAGTTGGATAGGAAGGAGTTCCATAACATGAACAAGTTTGTGTTGGAGGGAAGGCAATAATGTTGTCGATGATAACACAATTCATCAAGGGGCTAGGATGGTATTTCTCATCATGAATTCAATTGATCTATTGGACGAAGTCAAAATATTGGTTATGATGACCATGGCAAATTTGGTAGAGAGGCTTCATGAAATAAGCAATCAAACAACGACGACATCAAGCAAAAGGACTGATGCAACGAAAGATTATTGGAACCACATATAGGACACAAACTCGGATTCAAAGTGTGTTTGAGGTGAAACGATAAAACGAGGAAACCGACGTAAGCTTAGCTCATAGTCAAAAGTTGTGCTCCGAGAATAAGGACCGGGTGGCATAGTTAAATTTAAGCACGATAATGATATAGCCAGTCAGGCTAGGAATGACTTGAAGGATTAATAAACTCATAAGCAACGAAGGTTGCTTAGAGTTATTGAATCAAAGTGCGGAATTGATTCACTTATCGGTGTCTTTGAGTGTCTATCAACTCAAAACCCGAGGGATAATTGGAATCGGTGAGAATTAATCCTTGAAGAACTCATAAGAAGTAATATGGTTCTGTGATATTATCGATATACCACGGGGTAATACTCAAAGGTAGATCATAATAGAAGTTGCGGAGAGGTATTGATCTACAGAAGACAAGTACTTTAACTTGCCCGAGAAATGGAATCAAAGAGAAAATACGGTCGGAACCACGATTGCAAAGGATCAATTCACAGATCCAGATGATATTTCATCAAGACAATAGTTATTATCACAAGAAGTTTCCATGATAGGATCTACATCGTGTCCATGGGCATGAACACAAAGTTCAAGGTCGACTCCCACTTCTCCAATGCACAACCTTTCATTCACTTCTCGCTTTCGATGAAGTTGTAGTGTTGAAATATTATCTTGGCAAAACACCAAAAGAGTATGACTCGTGAAAATTTTCGAGTTCACACATAATAAAGAAGGCATAGGTTCAACCCGTCAGGGTATCGTGGAAACATATACCACAAGCTTCAACAGTAAATACCACCAGCTCGAAAACATAGCATAGTTGAGAAAGCAGAGGATACAATTTACCAAAGGCTTTATATATCCATGGAAAGGCTCACAAGGTTACTTGAATATGAAGGACATTGTCGGATAATAATCCAACAAGAGGTCTGGTGGTCTACAACGGAGCTGATGTGAGTATCGGTACTATATCAAAGGAAGAAGGAATGCATGTGCATTAGATTATAGAAACAACTGAATAACTCAAAGCTCAAATGCAAAGGAATTATGAATTCCAAGACAAGGGATCAGAAGCAATGCTCTGATTAGGGATGGATAAGTTGAATAGCCTTAGGGGTACAATCAATGGCAATTTGAGTGGTCGAGATCCAGCTCATGTCCGGAATGACGTCTTAATCGGAAGGATAAATTCCAGGGAACAACTGATGATTGTGGATATTCACACACATGTTGAATCAAAAGGATTAGAATGACAATCACAAAGGTTTTTAAAGTAATTTGCTAGACCAATGGAATTAACCGGAATGCAAGTATGCAAGAATTCCAAGAACAATAGGCTGTTGAGCATTTTCGAAAGATCAAATAGTATTTCGAAGTCTTTTGCGGAACACAAGAACAACTGGGAATGAGTGGATACTCGATAAGTGCGAGGAATTATCCGTAGGGGTATTTCTACGGCAAGGAACTACAAGGTAGTGGTACAAGGGATTCTTAAAAGTTGGAGAGCAATTCGATGCATCCTGTAACAACAAGAGAAACTCAGAGTAATTGTATGAACAACAAGTGTATGTCGTTATCCATATGGATATATCGGTAGTAGGGAATTGAAAATCAGAGGGCACAAGGGTCTCAGGAATGATCGAAGAGTATTTTCAAAATCTTCTGGTGTAGTAGGCGATCATTTGTGATAAGGGGCTCTTCGGTAGAAGTAGTTACGAGAACCGAGAGTCAGATTTAGTAAAATTATTTAACCCGAATAGAAGAGAGATCAGAGTCCCAGAGTAAGGATCGAGGAGTAAAAGATCCTAATACCACCCAAATGGCGACGTGGGCCCGTAAGACACACAACCATGTTAGTAAAAGTTTTGTAATCTCTAGACTCGACTTCGGCCAAGGAGTGTGGAAGGGGGATTCCTACAGGCAGTCAGCTCTGATACCAACTTGTGACACCCCCGATTCAATCGTACACTAATCATACACACAAACGTGTACGATCAAGATCAGGGACTCACGGGAAGATATCACAACACAACTCTACAAATAAAATAAGTCATACAAGCATCATATTACAAGCCAGGGGCCTCGAGGGCTCAAATACCAAGATGTCGATCATAGGCGAGTCAGCGGAAGCAACATTATCTGAGTACAGACATAAGTTAAACAAGTTTGCCTTAAGAAGGCTAGCACAAACTGGGACACAGATCAAAAGAGGCGCATGCCTCCTGCCCGGGATCCTCCTAAACTACTCCTGGTCGTCGTCAGCGGCCTGCACGTAGTAGTAGGCACCTCACGAGTAGTAGCAGCCATCATCGATCGTGGCGTCTGGCTCCTGGACTCCAACGTCTGGTCACAACAATCGGGTATAGAAAGGGGGAAAGGGGGGAGCAAAGCAACCGTGAGTACTCATCCAAAGTACTCGCAAGCAAGGAACTACACTACATATGCATTGGTATCAATGAAAGGGGGTAGTATATGTGGACTGAACTACAGCATGCCGGAATAAGAGGGGGATAGCTAGTCCTGTCGAAGACTACGCTTCTGGCCGCCTCCATCTTACAGCATGTAGAAGAGAGTAGATGGTAAGTTCACCAAGTAACCTCGCATAGCATAACCCTACCCAGTGATCCTCCCCTCATCACCCTGTGAGAGAGCGATCACCGGTTGTATCTGGCACTTGGAAGGGTGTGTTTTGTTAAGTATCTGGTTCTAGTTGTCATAAGGTCAAGGTACAACCCCGGGTCGTCCTTTTACCGAGGGACACGGCTATTCGAATAGATCAACTTCCCTGCAGGGGTGCACCACATTTCCCAACATGCTTGATCCCCTTTGGTCGGACACACTTTCCTAGGTCATGCCCGTCCTCGGAAGATCAACACGTCACAGCCCTACCTAGGCACAACAAAGAGGTCAGCGCGCCGGTCTAAATCCTATGGCGCAGGGGTCTGGGCCCATCGCCCATTGCACACCTGCACGTTGTGAGGGCGGCCGGAAGCAGACCTAGCCCCCTTAATACAAGAGCAGGCTTATGGTCCAATCCGGCGCACGCCGCTCAATCGCTGACGTCACAAAGGCTTCGGCTGATACGACGACGTCGAGTGCCCATAACTGTTCCCGCGTAGTTGGTTAGTGCGTATAGGCCAGTGGCCAGACTCAGATCAAATATCAAGATCTCGTTAAGCGTGTTATTTTTGAAATAACCGCGGACCCCGACCAGGGCCAGGCCCAGCTCTCTCCTAGGTGGTCTCAACCTACCCTGTCGCTCCGCCACAAAGATCCACTCAAAGGGCCGTCGGGAAAGTATGTCCTTTCAACCCCCAATATGTGAATCAACCGTGGGTACTCAACGAGCCGACCCGACTTTAGTCACAACATGTATCATGTGTAATATGTATAGTATATACCCTTGATCAACACCCGACGTGATCACGGCCCGATAGTATAGCATGGCAGACTGACAAGAACGTAGGGCAGCTGATGATAAACTAGCATGCTATACTAAGCATTTAGGATTGCAGGTAAGGTATCAACAACTGTAGCAACAATGACAGGCTATGCATCAGAATAGGATTAACGGAAAGCAGTATCATGCTACACTACTCTAATGCAAGCAGTAGAGAGAAGAATAGGTGATATCTGGTGATCAGGGGGGCTTGCCTGGTTGCTCTGGCAAGTAGGGGTCGTTAGCAGCGTAGTCGATCGGGGCACCAGCAGCAGCGTCAGTCTCGTAGTCTACCAGAGAGAAGAGGGGGAAGAAACAATGAATACAATGCAAACAGATGCATAACGATGCATGACATGACAATGAGCGGTGCTAGGTGTGCCCTAACGCAGTAGGAGATGATACCGGTGAAGGGGGAAAACATCCAGGAAAGTATTCCCGATGTTTTACATTTTCGGACAGATGAATTGGAGGGGGAAAGTTACATGTTTGCTATGCTAGGGATGCGTGGCGGACGAACAGGCTGCGTAACCGGATTCGTCTCGTCGTTCTGAGCAACTTTCATGTACAAAGTTTTTCCATCCGAGCTACGGTTTATTTTATATTGATTTTAAAAGATTTAAATCATTTTAGCATTTATTTAATTATTTTAATTCAACATTATCCAGAAATAGTGCTTGCTGACGTCATCATGACGTCGGCAGTCAACTGTGACCGTTGACCGGTCAAACTGGCGTGTGGGTCCCACTGTCATTGACTAAGACTAAACTAAACAAGTTTAATTAGTTTAGTTAATTGATTA